>NC_039287.1:6766934-6946947 GCF_003368295.1 Carassius auratus
ATTAGAGAGGGGAAAACCTATAAAGAGGTGCAAAAAATGATAGGCTGTTCAGCTAAAATGATCTCCAATGCCTTAAAATGGAGAGAAAAACCAGAGAGACGTGGAAGAAAACGGAAGACAACCATCAAAATGGATAGAAGAATAACCAGAATGGCAAAGGCTCAGCCAATGATCACCTCCAGGATGATCAAAGACAGTCTGGAGTTACCTGTAAGTACTGTGACAGTTAGAAGACGTCTGTGTGAAGCTAATCTATTTTCAAGAATCCCCCGCAAAGTCCCTCTGTTAAAAAAAAGGCATGTGCAGAAGAGGTTACAATTTGCCAAAGAACACATCAACTGGCCTAAAGAGAAATGGAGGAACATTTTGTGGACTGATGAGAGTAAAATTGTTCTTTTTTGGTCCAAGGGCCACAGGCAGTTTGTGAGATGACCCCCAAACTCTGAATTCAAGCCACAGTACACAGTGAAGACAGTGAAGCATGGAGGTGCAAGCATCATGATATGGGCATGTTTCTCCTACTATGGTGTTGGGCCTATTTATCGCATACCAGGGATCATGGATCAGTTTGCATATGTTAAAATACTTGAAGAGGTCATGTTGCCCTATGCTGAAGAGGACATGCCCTTGAAATGGTTGTTTCAACAAGACAATGACCCAAAACACACTAGTAAACGGGCAAAGTCTTGGTTCCAAACCAACAAAATTAATGTTATGGAGTGGCCAGCCCAATCTCCAGACCTTAATCCAATTGAGAACTTGTGGGGTGATATCAAAAATGCTGTTTCTGAAGCAAAACCAAGAAATGTGAATGAATTGTGGAATGTTGTTAAAGAATCATGGAGTGGAATAACAGCTGAGAGGTGCCACAAGTTGGTTGACTCCATGCCACCCAGATGTCAAGCAGTTTTAAAAAACTGTGGTCATACAACTAAATATTAGTTTAGTGATTCACAGGATTGCTAAATCCCAGAAAAAAAAAATGTTTGTACAAAATAGTTTTGAGTTTGTACAGTCAGAGGTAGACACTGCTATTTTTTTGAACACACCCCTTTCAACTAATTGCCCAATTGCACAGCCTGAAGAGCGTGCATATCATGAATGCTGGGTCTTGTTTGTTTTCTGACAATCTACTGAACCTACTGGTAACTTGTTTGCCACGTAGCAATAAAAAATATACTAAAAACCTTGATTATTCTGGTTAGTCACATTGTACTGCTATTATTTTGAACAATACTGTAGAGCGTGTGATCTCTGTGATACCCAGATGCACAAAACAGACTCTTCCACCTCTGTAATAAACACGGAGATGTTAGTCCCATCCGAATTGGTAAATGAAAATCCCAGACGTCAGGTGGTAAGAATTGACACTAAAATGTAGTTTAGAAAACTAGTCCTATCCGAATAGGGCTTTTGTGTCTGATGACATTGTGTGTTTTTAAAGGGATCATATGATGCGACTTAAATTTTGGAGTGTTACAAGCACTTGGTGCATAAAGAAGATCTGTAAAGTTGCAAAGACTAAAGTCTAAAATCTTTTCAAAAACTAAGTCAAGCACACCTACCTAAAACGGCTCATTCTAATATTTCCCTACATGTCCATGTCACGATGTGGGAAGATTTGCATAACGCCATCCAGATTTTCATGCTAAGAAAGAAGGCGTAACTTTTATTCTTGCTGTTGCCACCACTGCCATGTTGTGGAGACGCTGTGTGTTTCCTTGTGAAAACGAAGGAACTGCTTTGTTTGGTCTTACAAAAACAGGACACAACTAGAAATCAGTGGTTAAGTTGTATTTACAACACCGTTCCAGGGGTCTCATTTATAAATGTTGCGTAAGCACAGAATAGGCATAAAAATTGCAATTTTGTATGTACATATATGGATTTGTAAAAAAATTAATTTGGCGTAAATATGTACACACCTTACTGACATTCTAGACCATGTGTACACACTCTTTTTCATGGCGTGAGAAAAGTAATGAAGTAAGGAACGATTTTAAAGGGTTAGTTCGCCCAAATAGCAAAATCATGTCATTAATAACTTACCCTCATGTTGTTCCAAACCCGTAAGACCTCCGTTTATCTTCGGAACACAGTTTAAGATATTTTAAATTAAGTCTGAGAGCTCTCAGTCCCTCCATTGAAGCTGTGTGAACGGTATACTGTCCATGTCCAGAAAGGTAAGAAAAACATCAAAGTAGTTGGGTGAACTATCCCTTTAATATTACATTTAGACAGCAAGCCCAAAGAGACTTCGTGGAGACTTAACACTAGCCTTCTGAATGATCCCCAAGTGTCAAAAGTATATAAAGACAGAATTTAAAGAGTAAATGACCCATAATGACAATGGAGCAGTGTCTCCTAGCACATTATGGGATGCCGCAAAAGCTGTTATTAGAGGTGAACTCATGATGTGGTCGGCCCAGAAGAAAATATCAAAAAGAGAGACAAATTAAAGACCTGATTGAAAAAATCAAATCACTAGAAAGTAAACATATGGAGTATAATGACACCAGTATTCTAAATGACATAATGGAGACTAAACGAACCTTAAACAACCTTCAGTATATGAAAATCAAGTAGAGAAGAGAGCTAAACTAATAAAACAAAAGTTCTATGAAAATGGCCCTAAAAAACTACTTGCATGGAGAAGACTTAAACAACAGGCTGAGAGATTTATACATGAAGTGAGGGACCCCAGGACCAATGAGATGCATCATAATTTGGAAGACATACAAAATGCCTTTGAAACTTACTACACAAAACTATATGATCAGCCTCAAACAACTGAGTCAGTTGTCACATCATCCTTTCTAACATCTTTGGATTCACCATCTATAGGGACAGAGCAAAACAAAATAACTCAGGAGATAACAGAGGATGAGATAAACGACAATATCAAGATTAAAAACAAATAAAATGCCAGGTGCAGATGGGTACCCTTCAGAACCATCAGGGAAACAATAACACCAATGCTAAAGGATTGTATGTTTTGGGAGGTGACGAGACTCCGCTGTCCTGGAGACAAGTGGGTAAAAACAAAACAGACTGCAGCTCCTATAGACCTATATCAGTTTTAAACATAGATTACAGATTATATGCATCAATACTTGAAAAACAACAATAGACAGACAAGACAGGCTTTGTAAAAAACAGGCAAACCCAGGACAATGTGAGACGGCTCTCCACCTCATTGACCATATGAGGAACAGTGATATGGAATCTGTAGTTATAAGTCTTTTGACTCTGTCCGTTGGGAATATATATACTTGGTCCTTAGCTGCTTTGGTTTTAATGACCAGGTAATTAGATGTTTAAATTCCCTATTATCCTCTCCTATGGCTAGAATTAAAATAAATGGGGACTTATTGTAAACTAAACCTACATAAAACTCAAACGCTTACTTTTAACTATGAGCCACAAGAAAATATTTATAAAATCTGTCAATTTAAATGGAAAAGTAATACAATTAAATATTTAGGGGTACAAATACCTAAAGAGATCTCGGCTATTTATGACCACAATTACATTCCCATAACAGCTGATATTAAAGCAGACTTAAAACGTTGACCATTATTACCAATGAATATGTAATAAACGCTATGAAGATGAATATACTACCCAGACCTTTTCTTTTTAAATCCTTGCCTTCTTTCAATCCCAAGCAATTCAGTGATTGGAATAGAACTATCTCATCTTTTATGTGGGGAAAACTAAAACCAAGGATTAGATTTCAAACATTAAAACTCCCCAAGGACAAAGGTGGTATGGCTCTACCGTGCTTGGAGGATTATTATAGAGCAGCACAGTTACGTTCTCTGGTCTGTTGGTGTGACCCTGTGTGTGATGCAAAATGGAAGGACCTAGAGCAAAGTCAAGCATACCTCACCAGTCTATACTGGGTGAAAAAAACTCTTGAAAAAGCATCTGAAAAAATTAAGTAATTGGATGACAGTGCCTCTTAATATCTGGCACAAACTACTTAACCCTCTGCTCTGAAGTCGATTAATGCGTACACGCGTTATGAGGCATTTTCTCCTGATAACCCCGAAAAGAACTTAAATTACACTTTCAGTTTTAATCGTACAGATAAGAGCAATACATCAATCGAATATGTAAAGGGTCTACTTTTTTTTTATACAGACATAATAACAGCAAAACTTTGTGCACTTATAAAATAAAGATAACAAACAAGGTGTGCTGTCTGCAGCCTTGTCTGCACTGATCTTCATTTAGAAATGCATCATTAAAATGAACTGTAACTCAGTGAATTCTCAATGAAGAGACATGAGAGATATATCTATAGAAAGCCTGACATGTCTACTTTTTATATAAATATTCTGTGATAAATTAATCCATAATGAAACAACGCAATGTCCGTTTTGCAAGTTTCTGTTCATTATCTTGTAATGTGACCACGCCCCGCACTGAACGCTCTATTCGGATTCTAATGTTTCAAACTTACGCATGCGGCTTGAATACGCACACACAACAAAAGACAACGCAGCGAGACTGTTCTTCAAGTTTTTTTATTTTACTGTTTGCTTCGTGATGAGAGGAATAAGACCACAAAAAATTCACCACAAAAAGATGTGATGTGGTTGAGGATTTTAAATGTGGATTTCCTCAGAAAAAAAGAATGAAGCACTTTATTCAGCAGTGAAATATTATGAAGTTTCAATAACAATATACAATACTATACCATTACAAATGTAACAAACAATGCTGTTCTTTCAATTTATCCCCCCTAAAAACTTGAAAATAAATATTCTCAGCTCTTTTCAACATGAATAATAATAATGATAATAATAACAATAAATGTTTTTTTGTTGTTTTTTTGTAGAAAATAAGATTGTTAAAATGATTTCTGAAGGATTGTGTGTCTGGAGTAAAAATTAAGTTTGAAATTCAGCTTTGATTGTTCCTAATAAACTGTTTAACTGCACTCCCACATGGATATTAAATTATGTTGTGGGATAGTTAAATATATTTTAAATAAACTAGAAACTTTATATGCATGCACATAGAAAATTATATGCATTTATTTTGTCCTCACATTCTTTCTTGTAACTCCTCCCTCTCAGTGACACACAGCTGACTGAAAAGATCATTATGCAGCTCATTATGCAGGCCTTTGTCTTCTCAGGTGTAAGGCCATCCTTAAAAATATTCTTGTTTCCCGTAACCCGACAGACCCTGTCAATTTAGGACAGACTCAATTATCATTATTTTTTTTGCTTTTAGTCCGGTTGTACATTTTGAGTTGAGACCGACCAATTATTTTTTTTTTTTACATTTCAAACTACTAATACAAAAGCAATAAAATAGTATTAATTATATTTTAGTAAGTATTGTAAAATTACTTATATATAAATTGCCTAGGCCCACATACAAACAAAGGCTACGTTATTTCTTAAAAAAAAAAAAAAAAAACCTTGACGTCATCTATGTTTACATGGATGTCACACTATGGCCTGTGCGGTCGCTTCGTCTCCTCTTATTCACTGTCAGAGTCAACTGTTCGCGCTTGGTAATGATGGCTGCAGCTGCAGTAAACAAAAATTTTGCGGTCACTGTTCAAAGTTATATTGGTTCGGGCACCATAATACAGCTAAAAATGTCATTAAAACAGCTCGACAACGCTTTGACTTGGCACAAAGTTCTGGAAAAACTGTGCCTAGATCTTTTCCCATCCCTTCTCCCGTCTATTCTAAAACCATGACCGTGTCGACTGTCACTTTATGTTCGAAAATCTATTGCACTAATCGATTGGAACAACCAACACAAGTCTCAAAAACGAAAATAGGAAATTGATTTTAACGACCTTCTCTCGGAGCGTGTCCAAGTTTTTTTTTTTTTTTTTTGGAACACGCATCACACAGCAACTGCAGCTTCGGACACACACGCTTATCAGCAAATAATACTTCTGCACAGTATTTCTGTTTTTACAACAGAAATGTGAATTCTGCCGGTATTCAGACAGTCTCATACATACAGATTCTGGTTAGAATCGACGTATGCGATTATTTTTTGTTGTTGACATTTCTAATCATAAACACAGCCATGTTGAAACCTGCAGTAAATGTTTTGCATTATGGCAGTCCACTCTGCTTATTTGTTTGTCATTGTGCACGAAACTTAACGCCAATAAATCATCAGAAATATTGGTCTTTTCAGTGCTTTAAGTGGCCCAAAAGAGGTGTCGGTACTCTATTATAGCATATATATATATATATATATATATATATATATATATATATATATATATATATATATATATATATATACAGTGTTTTTTTATATATATATAATTGTGTAGCGGAGTATTTTTTTGTACACAGTGCCGCGAACTGTCAATCACTCCTGTACGCGTGCATCACTGTCCTCCTCGCAGCTGCAGCAACTTGCGCTCTCTTCATCAAGCTTTAAAACAAAAAGGGGATAAAAAGATCGTATTGTCTTTGTGCATATAGATTAATTAGATAAATGAATATATAAATTTGTGCCTAGCCACCTACGGTATTTTTTTAGAACTTAGAAAAAATATCCTGCAAGCCAATGAGCAGAACGACTCCACCTCCGCAGACAGTTTTTATTGTTTATCAGACAATAACTACTCAAGATTTTGCTTTAGTATAATTTTTCGGGACATCTGGTCACCCTGCCTGAAAGAGCTACTGCATTACTTCATTAGTTTGTGTCTGACCTGCAGCGATATGGCGGGGTGTCAGCCAGCGATTCATCTGATTTTGACCGTTTTGTTGTAGTACTCAGAATCTGAAGCCAGGAGAGCATGTTAAGTGTTGTTCACTATATTTGAATTTTTGTGCGCGTTTCACAAATTCTCTCCGGCCACATTAAGTTGTTACTGACGGCTACAAAAGCAACGCATGCGCTTCTCACTTGTAAAAGTCATGGGTGTGTGGTTGATGTAGTCTCTGCTCTCGGTGGGATGAATTAGGAAGCTTACATTGTGAAGGGCGCTCTGAAAAACGGCAGCACTGGCAAAGGATTAAAACCTCTATTAAAACAGATGTCCAAATGAGCGTACCGGTACGCTAAAAGCACGTTCCTGAGAGGTGGCGGTACGCTCAAGAGCTATATTTGGAAGTGGCGGTACTGAGTATCGGTGCGTACCAGCCCACTTAAAGCACTGGGCCCGTATTCATAAAGAATCTTAATGCAAAAAGTAGCTCCTAGCAACAAAATTCTAAGAAAATTCTTAGAAATGTGGGCGTTTACTCTTAAAATTAAAGAAAAAATCCTAGTAAAGAAAAAAGTAATTCAGAAAGAATCTTAACCCTTAAAAGAGGTCTTAAGGTCAAATTTGTTAGAAGCACAGACGAGGACTTTTAAGAGGCTTAAGAGTTTCTTTAGCAGAAGAGAAAATGGCAGAAAGACGAAGAGGCAGAAGAAATGTGTTTCAGACAATGGATGACAGTAAGTTAATAAGACGGTATAGATTATATAATAATTTATAATTTAATATATAAATTAAAGTATTCACTACATTACAATATTTGGCAACTGGAAAAATGCAACAATGCAACAGTGAAGATTTGGGTCTGTCACAACCTTCTGTAAGCAGAGTGATCACACAAACAATTACAGCACTTTCAGAGCATCTAATTGTGTCACAGTTCATTTAGTTTCCACTGAACATTCCCACCTTGCAGGCTCAAAAAACTGCATTTATGAATATAGCAGGCTTATAGGTGACCACAAGCAGGAGGAATGAACCGTTAATAGTTTGTGCTATACGCTCCCATGTCTGCTTCTTGTCCCTTGCTGTGACACCCGGCCCGAATTATCCTTTAAGAATGCATGGCCTTGTGTTCATCCACTAACTGGGCTAAAAGTAAACACTGTTCCTCTGTCCAGTTTGGCTTTCTCGCCCTTCTTGGTTTTTTATTCCATGTTTGATACATTAAAACCAACATTCAACATTCAGTATTCATTGATGCATATAGGGGTAATACTAACAGAAAACTAATTTCCAGGTTATACTCGTGTTTACTGTTAGACGGGACTTTCAACAACGTATGTAAAAAAGAGGTGGGAGAAAGAAGCTGACATAAAGATAAGTGAAGATGACTGGTTGAATATATGTAGGACACAATCTACCACTTAAGCTCTGGGTTGTGGAGGGAATTCCCCTGGTAAAACACTTTAGGAATCTTTATAACCCCTAATATAAATAAGACACAGAGTAACAATCCTGAAATGGTCAGTTTGGAGAACGTGTGGTAATATGTCTGCTGGTCACTTCCATTTCTTTTGGGAATGCCCTATTATTTCTTTGTATTGGATAGAGGTGATGAAGGTAATTAGATCCATATTAGGTTCAGACCTAAATTTCAGATTTATATATTTAGGAAATCTACCAACAGGGCTGGGAAAGACAGATATCTGTTACAAATACTTTTAGCAGGTAGCAAGAAAGCAATAACCAGACAACCGACAATTGTTGAATGGATAGAAATAGTTAAGGAAATTTATGTTACATTTTATGTTAAATTTATGGAACATCTGACTTTCTCTCTGAGATATGCCAGAAAGATATGTGAAGCATATTGAAAAAAATTAGAAACATGCAAAATATGTAGAGCTGCGGGGCAGGAGGACTGAAATTGAGAACCGCTGATATTGTCATTATAATCCGTAATTATGTCCACACTGGATGCAACCAATGCCTCGTTTATAATGGGTTTTAATGTTTTTGTCTCGGTGCTCTGAGATTCAAAGCATCACAGTATAGTAAGGGCCATAACATTTCCATCACACACGTGAGTAAGGCTGAACGATTATGACAAAAATCATAATTGTTGATTATTCACTTGAAATTGTAATTGCGATTATTATATATGATTATTACAATTTACATTGAATGATGTTTTCTATCATTGTTCGATGCAACTGCATGCCGTTTATGCTTTTCTATAGGATTGAGCCTCAAATGTACATCGGACTGGTTTCTTTAAATTATTAAAACAAAAAGTAAAAATATGAATGGTATTATAATGTAATACTAATATTATACTGTGTTTTTTGGAACTTAAACCTAGGGGTGTGGGCGATATGACGATTTTTGATTGTGGACGATAAAAATGTCTCCACGATCTGCTTTTAATATTGTAGTATCGTGCTACAGTGCACATTCTATCAGCTGTAGTTCTGGTGCCTCCGTCATATACTGTACTGTACAACGCCAAATGCATTCACAGCAGTGTTGACTCAGCGATAGAGTTAATCTCTCAATATTTGCATGTGCTTTTAAATGTTTAATTCTTGCGCTGGTCTGACACATGCATTTTCTGTGCGCATACACCCTAAGCGCACATGCTAAAGTCTTTCAAACAGTGCTCGATTATTGAACTGAGTTATCTTAGCGCTAATACTGTCAAAACACACAAGGTTTACATGTAGACTCAGATGGTTGGTTTTCTACAATGAAAGTAAACAGTTGAGAGAAAAACATATATATGCCTGTATAATAAATGCCTGCAGGTCTTAAAGGTGCCATCTGTCATGTCTGGCAAAAAAGTCAAGTCAAAGTCCACATTCCATACCAGATGGGGGCAGTATGCCTCAATAAAGTGAATTGGTCTACTCTAGAGTAACAAACGAGAAACGGCATAGTCTCTATGCTCCGCCCCTACTTTCACAACAACACTACAGCCTTAGTCGAAGCCTAAGAGGATGTTTTGCCTCCAGAGGAACGTTGGGTGGTGTCAAGTGATTTTGAAACATGACATCTTCAAGCTTCTCCCCTTCACCTTTACCAGTGAATATGTTCCTATTCGTTTTGTTCATATAACATTTTGAGATGTATATACACATTATTTGAATTAAATTAATTTGACAGACACCATTCTGTCAACATCATTGGTCAACATCAGACAGCTGATGTTGACCAAGCTAGCGCCAACCAACATAACCAGAGCTGCCAACTCTCAAGCATTCACCGTGAGACACACGCAATTGACTCTTTTCACACGCTTTCACGCCACACATCAATTTTCTCACGCACAGAAAAACCACGAAGCAAAGAGGACACGGAGACCAACAGACTAGACAAAGCAGGTTAGTTATGATATAAAAAAATGGGTAAGTTATAGCTAGCTAATTATCAAACGCAGCTACGGTTAGCCATCGCTAACATTAGCACGTTTATCGAACAGCCTTCGATACATTTCTATGTTATAACTTCCCGAAAACAAATACACAAACATATAAAACAAACTTCTAGCGAAATACTAACAGCATCTAACTTACCAATGCAAAAGAAATGTTGCAAGTTCGGAGTCAAACCTCATTTCTTTCAGGTCCATCAGTTGTCTCCAGCGATTGAAAGCAGTGCCGATGTTTACTCTGGTTCGGCTCCTTTTCTTACGGATTTGATTTGTGATTCCGAGCACGGTTGTTTCCCTGTAGCAGGTGGTGGTCTCTTGCCAAGGGCTTGAGCCATCCTTCCGCTCTCTTCCCTGAACTGAAATGAAGTAGTGGGCTGTACTTTCCATATGATTGACATCAGGTTCAGGTACGCCCACAAGCCGTGCGAGTTATTTGTGTATTGCAGGTTGGCTGGTGGTTATGTTGCCCGCATACCGCCTCCCATGGTCGAAACTGGTATTACGACACCTGTCGGGCCGGGGCTAGTAATGCTAATGCTAATTAAGGTTGATATCTCTGCAGCACTATAACTTGAAAAAATTTTATGACATCATTGCCCTTATTTCTTCTCATTCTTTTGATGTAGGTCATTTTTTGGATATTTTTACCTAAATTTTTGCAAATGGCACCTTTAAAGGGACAGTAGGCCTATTAAACATGGAGCCTACCGTCATTACTGTCAAGGGATAGATCACCCTAAAATTTCATTTCTGTCATTATTTACTCACTGTCACATCGTCCCAAACCTGTATTAATTTCTTTCTTGTTCTGAACACAAAAGAAGATATTTTGAAGAATGTGGGTAACCAAACAGTTGCTGGTCCACATTGAAAGAAAAAAATACTCTGGAAGTCACTGTGGACCAGCAACTGTTTGGTTTTCCACATTACTTAAAATAGCATTTATGTTCAGAAGAAGAAAGAAACTACGTTTTTTTTAAACCACTTTTGAGTGAGTAAATGGTGGTATAAAAAATTAACACTATGACAGAATTGACAGACAGCTGACAGAATTTATATTTTTGGGTGAAATATTTAACGTAAAAAAAACACCAGAACACAAGGAGAAAAATCACACACTGCTCTTGACTGAAGAAATTTAATAGAGTTGCTTTAGGAATCAGTTCACATAGTGTTTTATTTTTATATTTGTTCATTCAATTTCTTGAATGCTCCTGCTAAATACACATATTGTACCTGAAAATAAAGCACTGTTTGTTTTATTGGTATTTTATGTGTATTTGTAATGTGTATCTTTGTCATTCTTTTATCTTTTTTATTAAAAAATAAGAACAAACATTTTTATCTTTGGTCTACATACCTGCCATTCTTTTTTTGTTACCTAGAAAGGCTTTGTCTTTATAATAGGGAAATTAGATTGGCTGTGACGCTCAGACAACTTGCAAAATAGTAAAACAAACATGACAAAGGATTGTGATAAAATCGTGATATTGTGAAAAAAATAATTTAGATATTTTTTTTCCCATATCGCCCTGCCCACCCCTACTTAAACCACAGTTCATTACATCAAATACTCAAAATAATGTTCTTTTTAGCAACATCATATGACCCCTTTAATGATTAACCAATAAATGCTGCACATCCATGCCAAACATTGTGAATGATTCCTGAAAACTTTAACCTCGAAGGTACTTGTCATAGTTGAGGACATACTAGTGTAATAGTATGTTTTTATAACCACCGTTCCATGTTCCCTGTGCAGACTCGCAGCATGACTAAGCGTGTGGCTGTGATTGGAGCAGGCAGCTCTGGACTGACCTCCATCAAATGCTGCTTGGATGAAGGGCTGGAGCCTGTGTGTTTTGAGAGTAGTGATGATATTGGAGGACTCTGGAAGTTTAAGGTTGAAAATGAATTAAATTCAGCTCAACAATAAAGGCGGAGTGTGTCATTTCTGTGCCATACATGGTACCAAAATTATTTGGAAAATGACTGATATAATGAATAAGAATGATTTGTAACACACTAATTCTTATCAATACAAGATCAGGTGCCAGAAGCCCTTGGCGTAAAGGGTTAGTTCACCCAAAAATCTAAATGATGTCATTAATAACTCACCGTCATGTCGTTCCAAACCCGTGAGACCTCCGTTCATCTTCGGAACACAGTTTAAGATATTTAAGATGAAGTCCTAGATATCTCAGTCCCTCCATTGAAGCTGTGTGTACGGTCTACTGTCCATGTCCAGAAAGGTAATAAAAACATCATCAAAGTAGTCCATGTGACATTGAAAATACATTTTGGTCCAAAACTAAGACTTTATTCAGCATTGTCTTCTCTTCTGGGTCTGTTGTGAGATTTCAAAACACTGCAGTTTAGTGAAATCCGGTTTGCGACATTAGACTGTACACACAGCTTCAATGGAGGGACTGTGAGCTCTCGGACTAAATCTAAAATATCTTAAACTGTGTTCCAAAGATGAACGGAGGTCTTACGGGTTTGGAACAACATAAGGGTGAGTTATTAATGACATAATTTAGATTTTTGGGTGAACTAACCCTTTAATATATTATACACTACCATATTAATTCAATATTATTTGTAACAATTTGGGGTAGATAATGTCTTTGAAAGAAGCCTCTTGTGCTCACCAAGTCTGCATTTAATAAAAAATACAGTAAAAAATAGTAATATTGTGAAATGTTATGAACATTTAAAATAACTCTAATATACCATTTAAAATAACCTTCTAATATATTTTAATATATTAAAATAGATTTTATTTCTGTGAAGGCAAAGCTGAATTTTCAGCAGCCATTATTCCAGTCTTCAGTGTCATACTTAATGCATTTTTGTGGAAACCATGGTAAATTTTTTCAAGATTCTTTAATGAATATAAAGTTCAAAAACAGCATTTATTTAAAAATACATCTTTTTTGTTATAAAAGTTATAAATTTCTTTACTGTCACTTTTAATCAAAATTGTTTTATTTAGATCAATTCCAAATTTTTAGATGGTAGTGTAAATCAAATAATTTGTTGCACCATCTTCTTTTTATGGACATTTCTTGTTAGTTTGTTTTTGTTTTTCCTAAATATTTTTATGTTCTGACTAGTGCTGTCAAAATTAGCGCGTTAACGCATTCGATTAATTTGAAATATTTAACGCGTTAAAATAAAATAACGCAATTAACGCGGTTGCAGTTTTTTTTATTTCCAGTTGTGGCCTATGTATGTTCAACGTGCAAAGAAATATGGATAAGACCAAGGAAGGACTTTTAGACGGAAAGTTTCAGTATAAAACTCTGCCGGATTACTCTTCAGTCTGCCACAAGAAACATTATGACTGTATGACTGTAACAGTGCGTAAATCAGACCTTTCTGTAACGCTAACGTTAATAAGCTTAAACGAAAATAAAGAAATAATTGTGTAGCGGAGTATTTTTGTACACAGTGCCGCGAACTGTCAATCACTCCTGTACGCGTGCATCACTGTCCTCCTCAGCTGCAGCAACTTGCGCTCTCTCTCTTCATCAAGCTTTAAAACAAAAAGGGGACAAAAAGATCATATTGTCTTTGTGCATAGGCTATAGATTAATTAGATAAATGAATATCTAAATTTGTGCCTTGCCGTCTACGGTATTTTTTTAGAACTTAGAAAAAAGAAAAAAGAAAAAAGAGTTTCACACACCTTCTCCGGCCACGTTGAGTTGTTGACACTTAACATTGGGAAAAGCGACACATGCGCTATTCACTTGTATTATTTAAGGGTGAATGGGTAATGTAGTTTCTGCTCTGGGTGGGATGAATTAGGAAGCTTGCATTGTGAAGGGCGCTCTGAAAATCGGCAGTGCAGGTAAAAGATTAAAACCTCTATTAAAACAGATGTCCGGTACGCTACAAGCACGTTCTGGGCGCACGGAGAGGTGGCGGTACGCTCAAGAGCTATATTTGGAAGTGGCGGTACTGAGTACCTGTGTGTACTGGCCTACTTAAAGCACTGGCAATGACTATACTTTGGAATTTTTTTGCAGTCCACTTAGAATTCAACATGGAAATCATTTTTGTTTTTTATTGGCATTGATTGTTTTGAAATTCAAATGGTACTTACATGCCTGTGTTTTTATTTCTGTAATAAATATGGCTTTCAAGCCAAAAGTTAATTTGGAGGATATTGATGGTTTATTGCAGGTATGTTGTTTACATGAGAAAATCTGTGTTACAAGTTAAACAAAAATTCCAATAAACAATCATATTTTGAATTTAAATAGTTTCTTTGTCTTGAGTTTACATTAATTATTTACATTTTACATTTACATATCCAAAAAGTTTCAGTCTTTTAATTGCGATTAATCGCGATTAATCGCGATTAATTTTAAAAAATTGTGCGATTAATTAGTTAATTTTTTTTAATCGATTGACAGCACTAGTTCTGACCTATTTGTAATTAGCATTTTCTGAATGGAACAAGATACACAAATTAAAATGTATTATTATTATTATTATTATTATGTCTTTAAAGGATTCCTAAACACTCCCACCCACTGCAATTGGTCAGCAAACAAATAGCCCTGCCTCAAAACAACTACATTAGTTGGATTTGTTTACACTTTTGGGGACAAAAATGCTTCAAATGGCTTACTTATTATTTCTGCATATTACGATGGGATAAGAGAGAGTATTTTAACATTAAACAATATTACGCACTTCACCTTTAAACAACAATTTTAATGCTAAATATGGTTTATCTGTTAGTGAGTTCAAAGTCATTGACTGTATTTCTATGTTTGTGCACAGGAACAACCAGAGGAAGACCGTTGCAGCATTTATCGTTCTGTCGTAGTGAACACCTCTAAAGAGATGATGTGCTATAGTGATTTCCCCATGCCAGATCATTTCCCCAACTTCGTGAACAACTCTACGTTAATGCAGTACTTTAGACTCTATGCCGAGCACTTTAACCTGCTGAAACACATTCACTTTCAGGTAATAAACACCATAACATCACGTCCATTGAGATTTTCTAGATTTAAAATCTCATTGGTCCTGGCAACCATTTCAACCAATCAGATTTTACAGTTAGAGGTTGGGATTGTTAGGCAACAGTGACGTTACAGGGAAACATATTGCTTGGGAAAATCATTCTCACATAATTGTGTATATTATTGTGTGTTGTCTCTGGATCTATCATATGCTTTGAGTATTCTCTTTATAAAGATGAGAGGTAGCATTCAGGAGTTATGTGGTTTGGTGTATTTCAGACCACAGTTCGCAGTGTGAGACAAAGGCCTGATTTCTCTAACTCTGGTCAGTGGGAAGTGGTGACCATGGGCAGAGATGGACGAGAGGAGACACATGTGTTTGATGGTGTGCTAGTGTGTTCAGGACACTACACAAAGCCCATCAAACCCCTCTCAGACTTCCCAGGTGCTCACCTGTTATTACAGCACAGTCATCATAATACAGCATTCAACACTGTGTATCACTAATTCCCTGCATGGCTCTATACATATAATGGATTTGCACAGTGCCCTCCACTATTAATGGCACCATAGGTAAACGTGAGTAAAGGCGGCTATGAAGATAAATCTGCATTGTTTATCCTTTCGATCGTTCAGTCAAAAAAATTCACAAAATTCTAACGTGTCATTAAAGTAAAACAATTGAAAGTGGGGAGAAAATCTTATGAAACAACAGTTTTTCTCAAATGCACGATGGCCACAATTATTGGTACCCTTAGAAATTATTTAGAGTAAAATATATCTGAAGTATATTACCATTGATATTTACATTTGGTAGCACACCAGGGTGAGTAGGAGCATGAAATTGTCCAGCCATGGCCTTACATCACAAGGAGTAAAACCAAAGAATAAAGTCATGATGTGCAGAACAAGATTGTTAAGCTTCACAAAATATAAAGTGGCTGTAAGAAATGAGCTAAACATTGAAATCCCCTATGTCCACCATCAGGACAATAATTGAGGGGTTCCAGTCGACTAAAGATGTTACAAATCTGCCTGGAAGAGAACGTGTCTCTGTCGTCCTAATGTACAGTGAGGAGAGTTTGAGTGGCCAAAGACTCTCCAAGGATTACAGCTGGAGAATTTAAGAGATTAGTTGAGCATTGGGGTCAGAAAGCCTAAAAAAATAAATAATCAAAGAGCCCCTACATCACCACATGTTGTTCAGGAGGGTTTCAAGGAAAAATATCCTTGCTCATCTAAAAACTAATTCCAGCATTTAAAAAAAAAAAAAAAAAAAAGAGCTGGTTTTAATACAAACAGGAATAAAAAGTACTCCATGTCCAGTATTAAATATACTGCTGGATCTTTAATGTTCTGGGCCTGTTTTTCTGAAGGAGGTCCTGGATGTTAATAATGGATTCAATCAGATACCAAAAGATTTAAAAAAAAAAAAATCTAAACCTGACTGCCTCTATTTGAAATCTTATAATGGGCTGTGGTTGGATCTTTCATCAGGACAATAATCCAAAACAAATATTAAAATCAACACAAAAATGGGTCACTGAGCACAAAATGAAGCTTCTGCCATGGCTGACCCAGTCATCTGACCTGAACCCTATAGAAAAAGAGTGGGGTGAACTGAAAAGAAGAAGCACCAACATGGAGCGCTGAATCTGATGGATCTGGAAAGATTCTGCATAAAGGAATGGTCTCTGATCTCTTATCAGGTGATCTCCAAACTCTTCAGGCATTATAGGAGAAAACTCAGAACTGTTATCTTGGGGAAATTATGTTGCGATAATTGTGGCCAACATGAAATAGAGAAAACATTTATTTCACAATGAGATTGTCACAATGTGCTGCCGGAAGGAACACGGAGCCGAGAATAATCAAAAGAGTCTTTATTAATCCAACATGGGTATATCTAACATGAAGTACAGGAGGAAGACACACATACTTGACTAGTAGACCCAGAAAAAAAAAAACACTTAATTGAAAGGATTAGGTTTTATAAAGGCAGGATAATAGGGAAAACACAGGTGTACTCTCTCACCAGAATCCACTCAACGAAATCTGCTCGAGGGCCATCTTCAAATGACGGTGCTCTGCACGTGGGGTTGAGGCTTGCTTCATAGAACGAAGCAGAGTGCATCGTTCAGGCAAGTGGTAAGATCGGCTATGGCCAGAAACAGCCTGGTATGACCCTCGAGTGAATACTCTCCCTGCTTCAGCAGGATGAGGTGGAATTCCAGGCGGGTGTAGCGATCCATAGTACACAACGGAAAGAAAAAACTTGGAAACAAAACGGGAGAATAAGCAAAAGAGCCTTTATTAATCCAACACAAGGGTAAATCCAACATGGAGAACCGGAGGAAGACACACGTACTTGACTGGTAGAGCCGACAAAATTGAACTAAAAGGAATAGGGTTTTTAAAGGAAGGATAACGGGGAAAACAGGTGTATGGAATGACTAAATTAACGGGGACATGGAACACATGGGGAAGAAACTAGACACAACTGAAATCAAATTAACATACCACGGGAGATAAAAACTGGATCACAGGGGCAAAAATACACAGACAGGTCCATAATCCTGACAGAGATTTCCCCCCATTTTCAATTGCTTTAATTCAATTAAATTTTTTGAATGAAAGATCAATGGGATAAACAATGCATATTTATGTTCACAGCCACCTTTGCTGATATTTATCAAGGGTTCCAGTAGGGATATGCCGCTATCAATTTGTCCTGTTGGGATTATTTGCTCATGTTTTTATCACAGTAAACTGTATTATCACGGTATTGAAATTTAGTTCTAAAAAGTGCTCAAAATATAGTATAATATAATAGGTTAAATAACTTTTTTCTAATAACAAAAATAACTGAACATTTAAAATAAAACAATAAAGAAAAATAAAGTTAAAAGTTTTGCACAGATTCAAGTGCAAAAGAACTATAAAGACCCATAGGTATCACTTTACAATCTCATTAGTTAACCATTAACATTCACAGTGCTTCTCTTTCGTGCTTGTTTACATCAGAGCGCACAGTGTCTTTCAAGCAGCATACAGCGGTGTTGTGCATTTTGACCAGTTGATGGGAATAGAATTCTTAAAATGCATTCCAAATTCAGAATAATTTGTAATATAATTATTCGCAGCATTTAGAAATGCCCACAATAACAATATTGTGCATATTCGTGATATATCGCATTACTGAAGTCTAGGTTCCAGAAAGTGGAGGGCACTGTATTTGGAAACATTAATATATTGTATAAATTTTTCTGTAATTTTGTGTGCTGCAGGTATTGACACATTTCCAGGGACAATAATTCACAGTTGGGAATATAGGGACCCTGATCCTTACATTGGGAAGAGAGTTGTTGTTCTTGGGATTGGGAATTCTGGTGGAGACATTGCTGTGGAGCTCAGCAGAGCATGTGAGAAGGCAAGCGAGATTTAATAGTGTAATATTTAATATTGATCTTTTCTCTATTTTTAAGTTCTTGGCAAGGTCAAAATTATTTATGATGTGATTAGTGATTGAATGATAGGTGGTGTTTTAATGACTCAATTGATTATTCACATTAATAATTAATAATATATATAATTGCAACCTTCTGACAGCAAAATAAATTAATAATTTTCAAAAAAGGACAAATTAAGAAAGTAATGAATTATGGTAGAATTGCAAGGTACAATATGTAAACCACATTTGAACACTCAACACTATTAAACAATTCAATATCATAATTAGCATAATATTAAAATAATTATATGATTAATTCATTTAGCAATCTAGCTAGCTATCTAACAAGAAAAAAATTACATTCATCTTCATAATACAGAAGGTATTCCTCATTCAAGAATCCAAGCCTTTTTCTTTCATTTATTTTTGTCCTTCTTTTTTTTTTTTTATATAATTTTAAAAGTTTAAAATTATGCCATATTAACTTAAGCCAACTGCAAGTTAATATAACAAAGTTCAGTAATATATATACGTTCAATAATACGTAAATAAGTTACATTAAACTTCCCATGAAATAATTTTTTTTTTTAATGTAATATTGCAGTTTGTTATACATGAATTACTAAATGGCAGCGATCCAATCAATTCCAAATGGACAAAGTCAAGTCCCGGCCTAATTTTTTTGGTTTGCTTTGAGAAGCTCACTTGTCTATACGTCACATTTGGTGAGAATAGATTATCGCAATTTCAGGCCAACTTTAAAGTTTTACATGTTTCCCTTCTAAATCAGTGCACAATATGTCATAAAATTCTGTGTCTATTTTGCTGATTTTTAACTAAATTTTACTCCCTCAGTTCTGAATATGCTTAATCTCTTGGTTCTCATTAATATTCTCCTATTTTGGCAAGCTTAAATTCACTCTCATCTATACACTAATTCAGTTTGCTTTGGTCTTCCTATTTCTCACTTTCTTAGACATTCCTGAGTACCCGGAAAGGGGCTTGGATCATAGGTCGCGTGGTTGATAGAGGGCTTCCTCTAGATATGATAATGATGACACGAGTTCGAGATCTGATTTACGGCCTCCTGCCTCAAGCTCTGCTCAACATGATTTGGGAGAGAATCCTCAATCAGAGATATGACCACAAGCTGTATGGACTACAGCCTGGATACAGGTGAAGGGCCAAACCATGATCCTCAAGGACTCTTTCCAAACTCTTTTCATTGTTTATTATTAAAGTAAAGCCCTGGTGGCCGATTGCACCAACTGGATGTACACCCAGTCGTAAGACTAGGCTGGACGATTTTTAGGGTTCATGTCTGTTAGGTTAATTCTTACTGCAGACATGAACTAATGTTTATGGTCTTTTTCGGTCCAGATAAGCGATATCAACCACTAAATTCGGTGTAGAATGTAGTCTATAGCCTACCACACTGTTGACCGTAATCGAATACAAAATATATTTCTGTACAGCATCTTATAATTATGCAATAAAAATATTACATATAAACTGGTACTATTAAAAGAAACTGAACCATTTGACATCTGCTTGGAAGGACGGTGTAAATGCTTGGAAATATTTCACGTCTTTAATTACATTCATTATTTGTAGCGTCCCTGCCATATAATAGTCGCAATAAGTTTTGTTATTTGTTACTTTTAATCAGAAATAAAAGATCGGCAATCAGATTTTGTTTTCAATTATTTTCACAGAATACAAACTGTAAATGTTTTTTCAGCCACAGAAAGATGCCAGTAAAACACAACATCACGTAAAGTCACAATTTACCTCAGAAAAGACATTTATTGCACATTAACTTGTTTGTAGCCTAAGCTATAAAAAATAACTCTAGAGAGAAGCATTGTATTACATTTATTATATTTTACTTAACCTTGATGATGGGAGACTTCATGAACGTCGCGTAAGCTATATCTATAACTGCGGGAGAATGTGTCAGCATGGACGCGCATTGTCTATGCCTGGCGTAGTTGCGCCGATCGTAATTTCAGTTGGTGCAACAGGTGTAATTATTTATCGGAAAGCTGGATGTTGCAACAATTTTAAAATGACTCCTGATTCACAGTGACCTTTACCCTTGATTTTTGATTCCAGGATCCTCGAACAGCGTGTTGTTATAAACGATGACCTCCCTGGTCGCATTCTGTTAGGGGAACTGGTGATCAAATCAAATGTGCAGAAGATCCAAGGCTCGACGATTGTCTTTGATGATGGGACTGTAGAAGAGAAGATTGATGCAGTGATCTTATGCACAGGATATGATTATAGATTCCCCTTCCTCCCCACCTCCTTAAGCTCTGGTTCTAATGGAGATCTGAAACTCTACAGAAGAATCTTCCCTCCATCTCTAGAACGTCCAACACTGGCCATCCTGGGCCTGTTTCAGACCAAAGGGTCGATCATGCCAGCTGTAGAACTACAGGCGCGCTGGGCCACCAGGGTCATTGCAGGTAATGAACAAGCATAAGTCATTAAAACAAAATGGTCAAGTACATATAGAGAATCATATGAAACATTATATTTTTATGTGATTATGGGTAAAAAAAAAAAAAAAACTGTTACTGTTTTTCAAGGACTGAACCATCTTCCTCCAGCTGACAAGATGGATAAAGCAATAGAGAAAGATGTTCAAGCGAATTTAAAGAGGTAATTACTTATTCACCTGAATGATCATCTCAGATAGGTTTAATTTAGAGATGCACCGATTGCATTTTTCTTGGCTGATTCTGATTTCCGATTATTTGTAAGTGTGATCTGCCAGGACCCCGAAGAATTATGATTAATAGAATATACTAAATAATATTCGTTCTCTTTCTTAACTATTTAATGTTCCAAAACTGACTGTGTTTAACTGGATACTTGCCAAAATGGGCATTTTGACATAATTTTGTATGTATTTGAATGTTTCAGCACAGATAGCCACTCATTATGGTATTTGTGGCTCACAAGCTGTTTAAAACTTGTGCGCTCCACTAATATAGATCAGTGGTTATGTGCGCTTTTTTGGTGTAAGCACGAAACCTGTAGGAATTAATCAAATAATGTGCAGTACAAGCACTATTTAACCAGTGTGAATGAGACGTGTGAGAGAGAAGTGATCGTTGGAGAGAAGAGAGCGATAATGCGCGGCTGACGTTATTGTCTGTGCCGCTGGTAACAAAACGATTGGCTCGAAACTGGAAAGAAGTGAGACTTACAGTATCAGCTGGTCAACGATCATGAGGAAAATCAGCTGTTTCCGATCCCCGACTGATTGATCAGTGCATCTCTAGTTTTATTTTGACAGTTAATCATCTATCTCTTCACAGTTACCCCTTTCCCAAGCTGGCTGCGCTTCAGGTGGACCACATTCCTTACCTAGACGCAATAGCAAAAGAAGTGGGCGTCTCTCCCAACATTGCTTCACTGCTCCTGAGGGACCCTGCTCTTGGTTTGAGGGTTTTCTTCGGGCCGTGTTCTCCGTACCAGTTTCGTCTGAACGGACCGGGGCACTGGAGTGGTGCCCGTCAGGCCATCCTTACCCAGTGGGATCGTGTGGCCAAACCCATGAAGACCAGGCCCATTCCAGAACATCCATCCTTCAGTTTATTTTTCTGGCTGGGCCTGTCAGGGGCTGCATTGATTATTGCTTTATTGGCAATGCACATGATCCCACTGTTTCTGAATAGTGATTAGATCCCATAGATATAACAGTCTGTTTTTGGGTAGCTCTGTTTTGTGTTTGCACTTTCATCTAATTATTCTTTAACCTGTTAACTGTCACCCCGTCCCGAATACGGGATGCCTACGTTGACTATAATATATAACAATCAAATCTAATCTAATCTTGACAAACTATATATCGTTGGAAAGGTCTAAGACTCCCAAATATATATATTTTACCAATATTTTTTTTTTAAAAATTATGTAGAAAAAGTAATAGATTAATTTATGACAAGAGTGCACCCTCAGAAATCTACATTACAAAAGGAGCTTTGATCTTTGTTTAAAAAAAAGACTTCCTCGTTGCCTTTTTCTCTATCACATTTTAGAAATCATGAGAAGTTATATATCACTCGAAAACATAAAATCTCAAAATTCATCCTTTAAAACCCATTTTAAAATCAGACATTGCATTACCATGTAAATGGCACATCAAAATCATGTTACAAAATGTTTTCATTCATGAATTATAAAAATGTAGGTTTGTATCAAGCACATTCAAGTCTATCCTTAAAAAACGTGAGTGACAGTTTAATCTAATTCTTGGAGTTAATTATCTTTTATAATACATATAAGAAATTATCATTTCGTCCTTGTCAAACATTGTTTTCAAACAAGTGTATTTTTTTATCTTAAATCAGTGTGCTCTTCCATATTTCTTGACATAATAATCACCTTTTCTTTTCATCCAGAAAATAGTCATATGTTATTATGTTTTCACAATCATCACAGAAGTAAAGTTTTTGTAGAATTAAAGCATTTTGATCACTCAACATACTTTGAAATAAAACAGTTGTTGGAGAAGGATGAGTCTGCCTGGGCTGGTATTTTGTGATTGTGAGATGAGATGGTGATTATTCCCATGTCTAAATAGCATTTAGATTCACTCTCACACACTTGTATATTACAAAATGATAAATACTATTTTACATCTTATAGATTTTTATAGTTTTGTATTAAAAGTCTGGAGCAGACATCCCATAATTTTTTAAAATGATGAAAGCATGGTTAACACTTTTCCAAGATTTTTTTAATGTGACCTAGACTTTCATATAACAAAAAGAAAAGACTTAGGGCATACGTGCAAAAATAAAGCTACACCTGACCACTGACCAAATCGAGTGACGAACATGAGTCCCGCCCCCTTTAAGCTGACGTGTACGCAAGGGTGTGGCTTAGCGACACAACAGACCAACATCTGAAGTTCTGCGGTCGTAATCTCGTTTCACACAAGGTAAGGTGACACGCTACAGACTTAGTAACATAACTACATTGACAATTGATACAGTTTTATGTGTTTACCTAACATTGCTTTGTTGTTTACTTAAAGATGACAGAGCTGCTTGTTCAAATCGGATGCTTTATATTTTCATATGTTCTTGTCCGCGCTTTAGCAAGTCGAGTTCACAAATACATATACATGTAATGTTACTAGCTATGACAAACGCTTGGAATCTACTGGACTGATTTTGATACTCGAAAATCTTTGATTTGAAAGGTCAAAGTTAAAATTATTAAACCTACAAATTAATGTGTCATTGCACTAGCGATGACAAACGCTTGAAATCTATTGGATTGATTTTGATACTCGAAAAACTTTGATTTGAAAGGTCAAAGTTTAAATTGTTAAACCTACAAGTTAATGTGTCATTGTGAAATATTGTTTCTTTTTATTGTGACAGTATTGTATGACAAGAACTTATTTGACAATTCTTAGTAAGCTAAACGTTTTTCATCTCTTGCAGCATGTAAAACACAAAAACTATGGTCTTGTGGTTACTTGAACTAATGGACAACATCCTATGAATAATTCCCCAGGAATAATCTCCATTTTCTTCTCAGATCATGACCCGTGTCTGTCTGGAGACATTTAAGGGGCTTTAGTTCACCCAAAAATGAAAATTAGCCAATTAATTACTTTACTCTCAAATCATCCTAGGCGTATATGACTTTCTTCTTTCAGAAGAATCCAGTTGGCGTTATATAAAAAATTGTCTTTAATCTTTCAAGCTGTTTAATGAATATCAGTGGGTGTCGCAATTCATCAGTCCAAAAGAAAAAAGCACCCATCCATGAAAAAGTGTCTCACATGGCCCCAGGAGTTGAACAAAGTCCTCCTGTAGCAAATCAGTTAATTTTTGTAAGGAAACTAACCATATTTAAAACATAATAATTTAATCTAGTTTGTGCTCACTGTTGTGCAGAGAAGCAGATGGGTGCTTTTTATTTCACTTCTTTTGAATGATGCACTGCAACACCTATCGAGTGCCATTTAACTGCTTGAAAGATCAAACACATGGATGTTCAGTAATTTATGGGCTACTTTTCAATTTTAGGTGAACTAACCCTGTAAACACATCTTTTAACATGGCAGCATCAAATAAATGTGAATTTGGATATGTAATGCGTGGCATTTTTCATTTTGAAAGGGTAAAACACAGGGATGGAAGGTGTAAATGGAAGCCAGGCAGTTATCAATATCAAGATTTGGCAAATTACTACATAGCCTAATCATAAAGCATGTTAATGTATATTTTAAGCTTGAGATAAAAAAAGGTAAATATCACCTTGTGAACAGAACATTTTCACTGCATCATTTTCAGTTTGCAAAATTAGGCAAAAAGTGTGGAAATGTTATTTTATTGTATGTAAGGGTATATACAATTCTCACTGAAATTGCATGACAGAAATAATTTCATTTCGACAACGGAAAGCTATCAAACACTGCATAATGATATGTGATGAAAATAACACTAGTGGATGGTTTCATGCTTCTGAAAAAATTGCATCCATAATTGATGACCATTTTTATAAACTATTAAACCTTTTTTTACTATCATCTGCTCAGAGTCTGACTGTTGTGGATCATCATGGCTAAACGTGTTGCTGTGATTGGAGGAGGAACCTCTGGGCTGGCCTGCATCAAATGCTGCCTGGATGAAGGTCTGGAGCCAGTGTGTTTCGAGACCAGTGATGACATTGGAGGACTCTGGAGGTTTAAGGTGAGACATGTCAGTATGATTGGACCCTTTGAAGAAAAGAAGGAACAACATGTTGGAAGAAAATGATCCAGTTTGGTTGTCTTTCCATCTTAGGAAAATCCAGATCCAGATCGTGCGAGCATTTACCACTCTTTGATTATCAACACTTCAAAGGAGATGATGTGTTTCAGTGATTTCCCCATTCCTGCCCACTTCCCAAACTACATGCACCACTCCCTCATCATGGACTACTTCCACATGTACGCTGACCACTTCCAGCTCAAACGCCACATCCGCTTCCAGGTCAGAACTGATGACACAAACTGTGAAGTTAGGAATATACTGTATCATTTGCTCTTGACTTCACAAGTTCATGTTTTCTAGACAAAAGTTCTTCATGTTACACCAAGGCCAGACTTCCCTCACTCTGGACAGTGGGATGTAGAGACAGAGTCCAAAGATGGTCGGAGAGAGAAGCAGGTGTTTGATGCTGTGATGGTCTGCACCGGACACCACTGTCACCCTCATCTCCCTCTACAGGACTTTCCAGGTGCAGCAAATGTGATGACTAAGCAAACAGGGTCTATGTGCAAAGAGTAACAACATAAGGTCAATGAACTCTGGTGTAACAGTAAGAGAAAAGTATGATATGCAGTGTCACTGAAGTTATTATAAATTACAGTTATATATTAAATGTTATGGTACATATGACTGGATTACAGTCATGAAAACTCTCAGGATATTTTAGCATGTTAATGTATATGACAATAAAAAAATAATAATATACATTTAGATTAAATAAAATGTATTTTAATATTACAATTAATAACATTTAATATATTTGGTCCTGGAGAATTAGATCTGCTACAATTTCTGCTGATGGTGCTCCAGGACAACAATGGAGACTGCTGTCAATACAATCATAGAAATATTTTTGTAAGAATGTATGACATGCTGCTGCTGCTGCACAAAAAAACAGATCTAGGCAGGTGAAGCTGGGGAGGTGGAGGG
Source organism: Carassius auratus (assembly GCF_003368295.1). NCBI lineage: Eukaryota > Metazoa > Chordata > Actinopteri > Cypriniformes > Cyprinidae > Carassius > Carassius auratus. The sequence continues at coordinate 6,793,219 of NC_039287.1, forward strand.
TTTCAGAAGAACTCTATTAGTTACAGGGCCAGCTTACAGCAAACAATTAACCAAAATATTTAAATGTTGTACAAGCAAGCTCATTGGCTGCAGAATCAGCATGTGTCAATTAGCTTGTGCAGTATTAATTATGTGTTAGCTAGCAGATTGCAAAAGGCTTCTTATTCATATCCTCTCTTTAGGAATAAACACATTTAAGGGGAAATACTTCCACAGCCGTGACTACAAAAACCCTGAAGAATGGAGAGGGAAGAGGGTAATTGTGATTGGCATTGGGAACTCTGGAGGAGATATTGCTGTGGAGCTGAGCAGAATGGCCAAACAGGTGATATGCCACCATACTGCAAGACTGTAGTGTACTCTGATGAGCCATAACATTATGACCAGTCACAGCAAATATCATTGATCATCCCTTAACAAGCCCACATATTAAAGGGTTAGTTTACTCAAGAATGAGTCAATCTTTTGTTCGTTATCTGACTCAGTTCTCTCTTCATAGCAGTTCAGTCAGTGTACTGTTTGAGTAAATGAATTACTCCGGGATATTGGTTTGTTTGAACTCAGAGGGAGTGTCAACCACATTAAAAAAGTTAACAGCTTAAGTAATTTGTGGATTAATGCGTATTGGAGACGTGAGCTATGTCAAACGATTCAGTTCAATTTGGTGAACTGGTTCAAGAAGATCCGGTTACATCGAATGATTCGTTCCCGAACCGGATATCACTAAACTGCTTTGATTTAAAACTCTCACACAACAGACACGGAAGAGAAGTAAATGATTTATAAAGTCAACCATTTATGGTTGAACTAACCCTTTAAGGTCTAGTTAGATTAGATAGCAAGCAAACAGTTTTCAGTTTTCGTAATCAACGTGTTGGATGCAGGAAAAATGGCTAAGAATAAAGATCTGAGGTGCGTTTCCCAAAAGCATTGTTAGCCAACTATGGTCGCAAGTTCCACCTCAGAGGCATCATGCCCCCTCAGATTTCTGAGCCAAGTGGATTTTGAATGCAGCTTCCAAAAGACAAAATGTAGCCGAATAATATATATATATATTTGATACAATCACACAAATGTATGTAAGAATGTAAGTAAGATGTTAATTTCACAGTGTAAACGGCTTCAGTGATTTAAATGGGAGTTTTTGAGAATGCCTGAACTCAGGCTAGACTGAATGTAAATTTTCTTTGATAAAATAAATGTTATTTGTTTTCTGTAAAATGAAAGTGTTATTATTAGTAACTTACAATATTATTAAATTCGACAGGTTTTCTGTGTAGTTAATAGATAACACTATTAGTCTACTTTTCCCATCACCCATTATAGATCAAATAACAACCTATAAAGGTGCAAAATGCATTTACTTGCACATATTTGACAATCTAGATATTTCCTGATTGAAAATATTTCAAAGGAAGGGGATCATGTCGTTGCTGCTGTATGTCACATGACAAGTATGATGAGTGCAATCCCCCCAACTTGTTCCCCCTTAAAAATCATGGGTGCATGACATCCCTGGTTACCAACATAGTTCAGTGAATCAGTGTTTTTCAAAAGTTCCAATGAACATTTGAAAACAGCACCACAAATTTGTGTGGTTGAATAATTGGATAATTTCCTGTTAGTATAGATCCTGCTTTTGGGTGCAGTAAGCAAGCTAACACACAGTACATTCTGTATCTTTAATTCCAGTTAAATATATACGTTTCAATCTATATATTTTAGAATATGAAAAATCAATGCATTGACCGTTCAAATTGTTCGCAGTGCAGTTTTTAAAGAGTACGCATGTGCATAAATGTGCAAGGGAATCCTGGAGTATGATTCAAGAGGAGACCCATGACTAATCAAGAATCAAATAAAGCAAAATGACAGTGAGTAAAAAATAATAAAGTAGTCATCAGGTTCCATGTTCAATACAGAAGCATTGGAGTGATCTCAAATAAATGAATTAGCAGAAGTTATTACTCCACAGCATGAATGTGGTGACATGTGGCCAAGTGTGGTGACCCATGCTCAGAATTAGTGCTCTGCATTTATCCCATCCATAGTTCACACACACACAGCAGTGAACACACACACACCCGGAGCAGTGGGCAGCCATTTTTTGCTGCAGTGTCCAGGGAGCAGTTGGGGGTTCGGTGCCTTGCTCAAGGGCACCTAAGTCGTGGTATTGTAGGTGGGACAGAGCGCTGTACATTCACTCCACCCACCTACAATCCCTTTTGGTACCGAGGCTAGAACCCACAACCTTCCAGTTACGAGTCGGACTCTCTAACCATTAGGCCACGACTTCTGACGTGCATGCTTGTGATGTCATTATTGATGGCCCAATGTGGATCAAACAACGGAGATGCATCCATTTTTGGGAAACGGTTATGATAACTGGTTAGTTTCCACAAAGCTTCATGATGCAACAACCAGTCATAATGTTATATGGGAACCACACTTCTGAGTGACTTTTCCAAGCGCCAGATTGTTATGGCAAGATGAAAGTCAAAGTATCCTTGGTCCAACAGTGGTCCTAAGAGGGACAAACCACAAACCAGTAGGGTCCGAGCCAACAGAAGGTCTACTGTGGCACATACAATTGTAATGATGCTAATGGGAGGAATGTGTCACAACACAGTGCATCACACTCTCATGTGTGCGGACTGCCAGTCAGAGTACCTATGATGAACTCCTACATTGGGCATCAGAACTGGACCTTGGAGCATTGGAAGATCCCGATGAGTCCCATTTTCTTTTACATCACATGGATGGCCAAGAATGTGCTGCTAATATCTTGTTGCCAGATACCACAAGACACCTTCAGGGGTATTGTAGTGTCCATGCCGTGGAGGGTTGTCGCTGTTTTGGCAGCACACAGAGAACAAACAGCATAGAAGACAGTCATAATATTTTGGCTCATTGGTATAGGAATTATTCTACTCCTATAGAAACCTGTATTCCACACTAAATATTTTAACCATATTGCAGTACATTATTGTTTGTCCAGTTGTTTGATAATGTATTATTTTACTTTAACCAAAAGGAAAACCAAAGTACCATAAAAGGTACCTAGGGTGACTGGGACTCCGTCAAAATATCAGATCATGTTCTACAGAAGACAAAAAGACCGATTTAAAATAAAATTATGGTAAGAAAATAATGGCAGAATTTACTATTTTGGGTAAATTGTGTCTTTACTTTCAGGTTTATCTGAGCACCCGAAGGGGATCTTGGATATTGAATCGTGTAGGAAACAAAGGTTTTCCAGCAGATATGATGTTTAAAAAAAGAGCACTATGGTTTCTTCAATTGTTGTCTGTTGGATTTCTTAACAAATGGAGAGAACAACAGCTCAATAAACGGTTCAACCACAAGCTCTATGGGCTGCAGCCTGCACACAGGTACTGTGAACACTGGAAGTATCAAGACTGTTGAAGTTCATTTAAACAGAGTCTTCAAATGCTCAATAATGATGGTGTGTGTGTGTTTTAATCTGGCAGAATTTTCAGTCAACATCCCACGGTCAATGATGACTTACCAAACCGCATCCTGTCTGGTACCGTCTCAGTCAAGCCAAATGTTAAAGAGTTTCGTGGGTCAAGTGTGGTGTTTGAGGATGGCACTGTTGAAGATGACATTGATCTGGTGGTGTTTGCCACAGGCTACACTTTCTCATTCCCATTCCTGCCTTCACATTTAATTCCTGTCTCAAAGAACAAGGTATCCCTGTACAAATACGTATATCCCCCAGGACTGGAGTGCCAAACTTTAGCCGTGATTGGTCTGATCCAGCCTCTGGGAGCCATTATGCCCATCTCTGAGATGCAAGCGCGATGGGCCACACGTGTTTTTAAAGGTATCAAACATGACTCTGAACTCCTTCACGGTAAAAAAATAAAGGTTCTTCATTGGCATTTATGGTTTCATGAAGAACATTTAACTTCCATGGAACCTTTCTATTGCACATAAGGATCTTTATAGTAGAAAAACCGTCATCTTTTTTATTTTTTTTACACTAGGACTGTGCAAACTGCCTCCAATGAGTGCAATGTTGAAGGAAATTAAAGCAAAAGAGGAGGCAATGGCTAAAAGGTTCTCCACACTTAACACATCACATAAACATATATCACAGCATTCACACAGTTTCTATATTTAAATGTATGTCATTTTTAGTGGATCTTGATGACTCTTAATCTCACTCTCGTGCAGGTATGTGGTCGCCCAGAGACACACCATCCAGGTGGACTACCTCCCCTACATGGATGAGTTGGCTGAACAAGTCGGTGTCTGTCCTCCTATCCTGAAGCTGCTCCTGACAGACCCAAGATTGGCTCTGAACATCATCTTTGGTCCCTGCACCCCGTACCAGTTTCGTTTGTATGGACCGGGACAATGGGACGGTGCACGTCAGGCCATCCTGACTCAATGGGATCGAGTCACCAAACCCCTGAAAACACGCTGTACACCAGAGCCGCAGTCACAGCGCTCCTCTCATTCACTCATATTCTCAGTGTCTGTTGCAGCGCTGCTGTCTGCTCTGTATTACAGCAGAGCCAGTCTGCATGCACTCATAGCAGACCCTTCATCACTCCTGGACAAGATCAGGGCTTTTGTACCATCGCCACTGACCACACACTAATTTTTTTTGTATGTAATTACATTTTAATTGTATAATTGTGTGGTTTTAATTCACTAGCAAACTTTTTCTTAGTGCTTTATCTTAATTATGCATCACTTTCAGCTGCTGCAGTTGTGAGCATGTCTCTTTAGCATATTAATTTACTTTAATATTTAGTGGTAATGGTAGTGGCTGATGTATTGTGGTGCAAATTAAATCTTAAAATGATATTTTTCAAAACCTACTTGCAAATTGTCTAAAAATGAATGGCACTTAAGTGCGTGTAAAGAGAGAAGACTTTCATGAATGTTTCCTAACACAATTAAGTAGACAGTTCAATTTGACAGTACATTTTAAATCATGTTTTATTAATCTTGTGTCATGCTTTACAGAAGTCTGCTTATTTTGATCATTGATTAACTAGCACATATGAAGTATTTGATCATGATTTGAACCTCAGTATTAATATGACTAATACATTTTAACTTCATCACAATTGTACAATTACAAATATAAAGTTACTGTAACTATGCAATTTGCATTCAAGTTTGTATGGCATTGTACAGTTTCACCAACTCAAGATGGGTTTGATGAGCACAAATGAACAGAATATATTTTGCTGACTTGGTGTTTGTTTATTGCTCTTATCAGTGCACTCTTGAGATGTATAAAGCATGCTTAGTTCACTTTTGTGTGAGATCCAGTATGTTGAGCAATGTGATATTAACTTGAATGAACAAACTACATAGCCCCTTAGATTACTTGCTAACAGAATAAAATATGTGCTGGGAGGAGAAATATTATTATTATATGCATTTGACTTTGTTTGAAAAACTTGTGTTCCCAAGAGAAATTCACATTTGAAAGCAAACACAAAAACATTTAAAAATGATTCACCCTCTCATCTATTTTTTCCAATTATCATGTAGATGTGTACTACATATATAAACAAAATAAAAACTTTGTGCCATGCTGTGTAACCCTTAGATCCCTGTGTGGTGGATCTGTGGATGTGTGTGAATATGATTTAACCGGACTCTGTAGTGATTAAATGTCTTCTAAAACCAAATCTCCAAAAGTAAATGTAAACATGATGTAGTTGAACATTGAACAGTTTAATGAATCCCAGCCCATCCAGGTGTGTGGTGAAGGCTTCATAACGCTACAGGTGCATCTCAATAAATTAGAATGCCATGGAAAAGTTAATTTATTTCAGTAATTCAACTCATACAAATCTATATCTCAACAAATTAGAATATGGTGACATGCCAATCAACTAATCCTCTCAAAACACCTCCAAAGGTTTCCTGAGCCTTCAAAATGATCTCTCAGTTTGGTTCACTAGACAATCATGGGGAAGACAGTTGTTCAGACAACCCCCAACAACCCCCCCCCCCCCCCATCACAAGGAGGGTAGGCCACAAACATTAAGCTGGCTGTTGCCCAGTGGTCCAAAGTCCTCTCTTCAGATGAGAGTAAGTCTTATATTTCATTTGGAAACCAAGCTCCTATAGTCTGGAGGAAGGATTGAGAAGCTCTTAGCCCAAGTTGCTTGAAGACCAGTGTTAAGTTTCCACAGTCTGTGATGATTTGGGGTCCAATGACATCTGCTGATGTTGGTCCATTGTGTTTTTTGAAAACCAAAAAGACACTGCACCCATTAACCAAGAAATATTGGAGCACTTAATGCTTCCTTCTGCTGATAGCTTTGTGTAGATGCTGATTTCATTTTCCAGCAGGATTTGGCACCTGCCCACACTGCCAAAAGTTTCACAAACATTACTAAATTCGATTCAGTGGTTTAAACTGGAAGGTTCATCAAAGGCCATGCCCCTTTACATGACCATGGTGTTGGTGTATTTGACTGGCCAGCAAACTCACCAGACCTGAACCCCAGAGAGAAACTATGGGCTATTGTCAAGAGGAAGATGAGAAACAAGAGACCAAACAATGCAGATGAGCTGAAGGCCACTGTCAAAGAAACCTGGGCTTCCAGACCACCTCAGCAGTGCCAAAATTATTAAAAAAAAAAAAGTAAATTACAATAATTGAAAAAAATAAATAAATAAATATATATATATATATATATATATATATATATATATATATATATATATATATATATATATATATGAATTATAAAATACATTTTATATATTTTATTTTAATCTATATTTTAGGAATGATTAGATGATGCATGCTCTGTCAAGACCCCTGCTCCCACAGACACAGAGCAGGTCACACCAAAGACTTTTTCCACCATAACATCACACTAGGCACTTTTGACAGTGAAGGAACAGAGATCTGAAGTGTTTCTTCCAGATGCAGATAAATAAATTATTCAGACAGGCACTAATGTGTGTTAACTGTCTGTCTCGTGTGCACACAAATACAAATATTTTGGGTAATCCTGTTAATCTTCTGCAGGACTGCTGAGCACGCCATTGTTCATAGCTGCGTCCCCCGTTCAGCTTGCCCTGGACTCATCAAAACAGGTGGTCTTTATGTTGAACCATAGATGGACAGATCTGATGAGAACTGCACAATCATCTTGTGACAACACACCATACGAGCACGGATGGCTTTTTCCCGTGTTCTCCACAACTTTGGATTTTATTGTTATTATTATTATTGTAGTTGTTGTAGTTGTTAATTATTTTATTTATTTCCATTTGTTCATTAAAATACCAAAAGTATTGGCCTTGTTTGCATTGTATTTTAGTGTTTTATTAATTATATTGACTTGCATTGTTATTGTATCTTTCAGATTTGTAAACTCTATAGTAACTGCTATTATTAAACTCTGTAAATAATTATTTAATTTAAAATACTCTAGTCTAAAGTTTTACAGCAGTACGATTTTTAATGTTTTTTAAAGAGGTCTCTTCTGCTCACCAAGCCTGCCTTTATTTGATCCAAAGTACAGCAAAACCAATAAAAGTTTGTAATATTTAAAAATAGCTGCTTTCTGTTTGAATATCTGTTAGATCAGAAGAGACTCATTTAAAAAACATAAAAAATCTTTACTGTTCCAAAACATTTGAATGGTAGTGTACTCTTTTCCCTCTTTCTTTCTATGTTCTCCACAACTTTAGATTTTGTAGTTCACATGTTTGTTGCAGAGCGGACCATCAGCATATATGCTTTTGGTAAAATATTTGGCTAATGCCGACCCCTGTTGTAAAAGATGTAGAGCAATGTGGCTTCAGCCAACTGTTATTGACTTAAAACTTTATAAATTTAACATTGTTTCTAGTTTATCTTAAATAAAATATGCTATGTAAATAAATATGCTATGTGAGAGCAGAGCACAAAGCTTGTGGCCAATGGTGTTCACTCCGGACTGGAGTTTGAACCTCTGCTTCAAACTCCAAGCACAGGGGAAAGATCATTTTGTTCCAAGCAACCGGGGCATCCTGGCCCCGGGGCACAAAATTTGCAAGGTAGGAGGGGGTAGTGACACTGGGTGAACTAAAAAGGTGCCATTGTCCGGTTAGGGAGTTACAAAATATTCTCATCGCATCATTTTATTTTACGGTTTATGTTGTGAACTACATATTTCTTTACCACGCTATTCAGCACCAATCCCGCCATGTATTCACTTTCACTGGTTAGGGTTAGAGTCAGGTTAGTATCAGCCTCGGACCATTGGCTAAATGTCTGATGCATTTGGGACACAAAAGTGGAAACACTTTGGAGTGTTGAAGTCGTCATTGTATTGAATTCTACAGGATTTTGCAGGAAACGTGTGTGTTTCTAATCTAATGTTCCGGCTGGAAACCAAGGGGCAACCTCTCGCACTCTCTCATGAAGCCAACAATGAAGCGACTAAAACTGTAATTCGTCGACTCCAAAAGGGAGTCAATTCCATAGACTCACCATGTTAAAATCTTAAAAATTCAAATTTGTACAACTTGTACAAAAAATGTATTTTGGTCTGTATAGCTGATTTGACCCTTCATGACAATTGTGAAAGAGGTGAATTTATATAACTCATCTAGTTAAATTATATTTAGTCTAAAAGTTATGCATAATTGAGTGACAGGTGGATTGCCACCACTGACACTTGCTTTGGGCTAGGTGGGCGTGGCTTCACCAACCAGGTCCCGCCTTTGTCCGTTTTCGATAATCCGTCGTGACCATAGACAGTAAAAGAAATGGACACAGGGACCCCATTGGAACTCAACTGAGACAATTGAAGCCAATTGACAAGACAATTGAAGTTTTTTAGCCCTTCCGTTTCTGACGCGCAGACTCAAACGAAGCTTGACGACGTCAGCAACCTGTCTGACAGATGTAAATGTTCTAGTAGCTGTGCGTGCAAACTGCCATCGTCAGTCTTGCAGAGACGGCGAGCTTGAGCGGGGAGTTCTTTGGCGTGAGTGAGCAGGAGTAAGTATTCTGATTAATTATTTTGTATAGTATTTTAAAATGTAACGCCAGTACTCCACATTAAGTCAATTGCCTGCGAGCTTCTCCACCTGTCTGTACGGTAATGCGACAGAGAGCCGAGTGGTTATGACGCAATCGTTAGCCTATTTTTTACAAAAACTGTTTCTACAGGGCCGTAATGTAACATAGAAGGTAATGGAGCCCTTTATACATTGTCGTGTATCTTTAGAAATAAATAATGGACAAACAGAATCTTTAAACGCCTCAGATGTAAAGTTATTCGCTGTCAAAGTGACGCCAAAATGAATGGGAGTCAATGGGAATGCTAACGCAAGTGAAGTTCTGCTACAAGATGGCAGCACGCAGCCGACTTCAACTTCCGGTCGACTTCCTTGCAGCCTGGGCATGACGCATGGTGACACGCTGCCAAGATGGCGATGGCCCGCTGTGCCTACTTTAAGCTTCACTCTTCAAGAACCTACAGATGATGTTACGGACACTACGTCCATGTTTTTATGCAGTCTATGGTGGAAATGAAGAAACTGTGGCACCAAACCCCCTCACGAAAGAAGAAAGCTGTCATGTTTACAACTGTGACGACAAGCACTTATAAGGACCAATTAAACACTGGAGTTTGCGAGAAATAAGTTTGCGTTAAAGAATCTTTAAAATATGTCCGAGAGTTTTACACACTGGTCTGTTGTGTTATTGTGGGGAAATTTCCACACCCCAAAATGTGATGCTAAATGCATAAAATTGACATGCTGTTCTATTTTTGGAGAGGTGCACTTCAGGCTATGGTTTAGGGTGTAGGTTTATGCGTAGGTCCGACAGTATAAATCAGACTTAAAGGTCTCAATAGTATGAATACCCTTCTCAAAGGTCTGGCTGCGCAAGACTAAGGTCAGGTAGGGGTTTTGCAGTTTTGAACAAAACTTTAATAGACCAACCAATAAAAACTTTAGAATCAGCTGTGGGGCGGAGTTTGCAATGAAGTGTAATTTTTTTTTTTGGGGGGGGGGGGGTGCGGGGTTGCGTCAGTCAATGGAGAAATTGTTGGAAGCCACGCCCTATTTTGAATCCCCGCCCCATTTGGAGATCTCCAGGCTGCATTTAAACCCTTCTCTCCGCGCGCGCGTCTTAACAATCAAGCGCAGTGTACAGTGGAAGGACGCGCAGTTGGCGGACGGGACTGGTAAGATTTGTGACTTTTGTCGAATATATGAATTAAATACGTTTGTTATCACACTGACAATAAGGTTGGATTTGCAACAAGTGCTGCTATTTTGATAAAGGTAACGTTATAGCTAGATGATAGATTTGCATGAACCAAAACTGCTGCTCTAGTAGAGCGGTTACAAACGTTATGTTACACAAATATGTAAAACAGAGGAATAAAGGCAAAAATACATTTGTAGAAGTCTTTAGACTCGCTGTTCCTCAGTAATCTCTAGTTCGCTTTTTCAAAACTGAATTTTGTTCGTGTTCTTCACAGAGTTATTTTAGGAATGTCTCACGGCTGCACGTTTTTTTATCGACTGCAAGACCCCTGACTTTTTAAACCGCATTCACGAGTGGAACGAGAAAAAAAGTTTAAATTGAAGGTTCATTCCACACATTACCAATTTTTATTTAAAACTGATCCTACATAAAGTTAACGTACATGGCGCCATAGCCGATGTCCGGACTAACGTATTTTTTTTGTCTTCGAGGAGTAGCCTACACATAAAAGTTGTAAAATATTTATTTAAATATCAGTTACTGTATTATTAACGCTGGTGCTGACCGCTCGTCAATCAGTACGTTAACATGGACAACAATACTCTTGATTTTTTTTTTTTTTATACGATTAAGACTATACTCTGATTAAGAATCTGTGTAAATCGAGATTTAGCCCGTAAAGACATGTAAACATTAATCACATGTTAACCGTCGTGACTTTTCGCCGCATTTGCGACAGGATAAACACAAGGCAGGGGTAAAAAAAAAAAAAACCTCGCTGTGTCCGAGATCGCATAATTCCATATGCGAAAAACAGTATGCGAGTAGTGACCCAAATCATAGCATTCGAAAAACCGTACGTGTAAGTACCTTAGGACAAAACGTTGTTCATTGTGGTTAAAGTGTACCTGTTTAACATAATACAAGTAAACGACTGACTTGACCGATGAGACGATTTTGGGAACTGAGTGTAAAAAATGTGTAATCATTAATACCTCAATGCAGTGCATTAGCTTGTTAACGCTGCTTTCTTTAAACAGACGCTAGACAATGAGATGGTTACAAAACTTTACATAATTAAACCGATTTTATTTGTCTTTTACTACTGTTGATATTTTAAGAAAAATGTTTAACTTACATGGCAAACCATAATTGGCTCAGCTCGATCATCGATCCAATCATCACTAATCCTGATCTGATCAACACACCCTTGTTCTCATCCACTGAAGAAGCCTTCATGATTGGAAAGCAGAATGCTGTAATCAAAGGGCTTAAGTATATCATTGAAATGAATCTCAACAACACACTCATTACATGCATTTATATTAGCAACTTCATTGATTTATGCTTTTTTTTAATTATAATATTTCCAGGTATTTACAGTAGCTGCTTTATCAGCTGCATAGTGCTTAAAGTGCCGCTATTATACCATTAAGGTTGCTAATATTGTTGTATGAGTCTCCTAAAACAGGTTTCGATGCATGCAAGGTAAAAAAAAACATGTTAGTTTGCTCAGAAAATAATTTAATTTTACCTAATTTCTAAATGATTCATAAATTCTCTAAACCCCTCCTTTCCATGAGCCCTCACTGCTGTGATTGGTCAGATGGCACAGTCCTTTCTTATTGGTCCAGAGAGATCTCTCTGTGCCTCTGGATTGTCAGAAACGAAATGCTCAATTTCATGAGGGAATGACATCCCTGGAGACTTGTCAAAACATAGAAAAGATGGTATGGATTGTAGCTTACTAACTTGAGCCGGAGTTTGATGATGAAATTGTTGAAGTGTTTGATCAATATGAGACTGATTTGCAGGAGCTGGATATTTCTCAGTGTCAATCGTTGACAAGTTTGTTGTAAATATGAGATGTGATCAAACATTTACTCTCACAGCGTAGGATCTAGTGTCTTATCAAAATGTTAACCACGCAAAAATTTGTGGACGGGCAAGTTGGCGATGTAAAATGTGGATGGACAATGGACATTATGCAAATGTGTTACTTTGTGACGTAGAGCCGTAACAGAATAAGATTCAGTTTCCTTATGACTCGTTTATGCTATTGAGAGCTGACTTAAAAAAAAAAAAAACTTTATCTGTCGTGCACTGTCGGCTTCAGCCAGAAACCCTTATGATTGATGATGATCAGCTGACTTTCTCAGACCACATTGCTAAAACTGTCCGATCCTGCAGATTTGCTTTATTCAAAATTAAGAAGATCAAGCCTTTTCTTTCTGTCCAGGCAGCACAACTTCTTTTTCAAGCTCTTGTTCTGTCCAGGCTGGACTATTGCAATGGTCTCTCTGCAGGTCTTCCAGCTAGTTCTATCAAACCTTTACAATTAATCCAGAACGCGGCAGCAAGATTAATTTTTAATGAGCAAAAAGAATACACATCACACCTCGGATTATCAATTTGCAATGGCTATCAATAACTGCTCGCATAAAATTCGAAACATTGATGTTTGCCCTGCAAAACTACCATTGGCTCTGCACCCATTTACCTAAATTTGTTACTTCAGACTTATGTGCCTCTAGAAGCTTGCCTTCTGCAAGTGAACGTTGCTTGATTGTGCCATCCCAAAGAAGCACAAAGTCACTTTTACGGACTTTTAAATGAAATGTTTCCTCCTGGTGGAATGAACTCCCAACTCAATCCGAGCAGCTGAGTCCTTAGCCATCTTCAAGAATCTGCTTTAAATGCATCTTTATTTGACCCTCTAACTGTAACACTCACTATTCTATTCTAAACAAAAATCTAACTACCTTTCTAATCTTTTTGTATTCTATTCTCTTTTCATTTATTAAGTGTGTGTAAATATGTATATATAATATATATATTATAGTGTTCCTGTAGCTCAATTGGTAGAACACCCTTATCAAGCGCGAGGTTGGGGTTCAATTCCCCGTGAACACATATGTAAAAATTGATAGCCTGAATGCACTGTAAGTCGCTTTGGATAAAAGCGTCTGCTAAATGCATTAATTTAATTATATACATATATGTGTGTATGTCTGTATGTATCAAACTAAAGCCTGTTTTTCATCAAACTAAAGCCTGTTTTTCATCAAACTAAAGCCTGTTTTTCAATTGGGTCTATTTGTATTACAAAAAATAAAAGTCTGATTTACTCAATTGTCAAAATAATCAGTAGATTATCAAAACAATTATTAGTTACAGCCGTAGATTAGTTAAAATCTAGAAAAATAAAACTGCATTGTTTTTGTTTTTAAAAATAGTAATAAAATATTTTCTCATTCTAGTGAACCAAGTATCTGTATTTTGTCTTATCTCATTAGCTAAGTGCATTCAGTGATAAAGCTCATAAATCCGTAAAATAAGTGTATGATACAGCCTTCATTCTTCAGGTCAATCATATTTATGGAAAAAAATCTGTTTGAAAAAAGAAAGCGATAACTTTGTCATATTTTTTCAAATGTTAAAGTTGAAAGAGTCATTGCATGCTTTTGTGCTGCACTTTATTTGTGCTAGTTTATGAGAATTTGAACGATAATTACAAAATAGTTTAAGATATCTGTTTTAGTCATTGAAAACCAAAAAAAGTAGTGCTTAAAATCATGGAATTTAATTTGTTAGTTTCTGTATAAGCATCAATGTAATTTATGATTATCGTAATTATCGCAATTACAATTTCAAGAGGAAAATCGACAATTATGACTTTTGACATAATTGACTTTTGTCATTATTGTGCAGCCCTAACACCTATAGATGAAGACTTGCATGTCTGTGAAATGGCTGAACATTCTTGATGGTTGTTTAAATCTTTCAACACTTAAGCTATGCTGTTTGATTCTCCCTTAACTTGTGTTAGCTGGGACCACCCTCTTCTGCGAGACTTCAGATACCCTCAAATTTTACCTAACAGGCTGTTTTCAAGATTATTGCCAGGGAACGCTGCTCTAACTATTAGGAACAGAAAAACATTGTTTTGGCATTTTTGAACGCTGAGGGCTTGAGACCATCTCCAATTGAAGGTAAGTAGGCAAGGGCCGATTACTATTTTCAAGATCTACCCCATAAATAAAGCAGCTGCTACTTTCTAAAATGTATTTAAATATTTAGAGATTTGTGTATTCTCTTGTGTTCATCACAGCATCAAATACTTAAATATTTATATTAATAGGCTTTTTATTTTCCATTTTTTTCTGGACAACATGCCCTAGATGTAGTTTGAAAGTGTTTTATTTATTGTGCATTTAGACTTTACATTTTGGTTTTTATAAGTTAACATTAGTTAAATCATTAGTTAACAAACTGCCAATGAAAACTTCTTCTGTATTCCGATATTTAGAAGTTGCAACTGTTATTTAATGAGCTAACATGAACTAAAATTATTTAAATTTTTTATTTATTTATTTATTTTTTACAAAGATTAATAACTTCTGTGTAGTGTTGTCAAAAGATACGGTACTTCGGTACCAAGTCGGTACTAAAAAAATAAAAATGTCAAGGCACCAGGTTTCTTTAAGTACCGGTGGTACCGAGGACCCGGTCAACCCGGTTCTTGACACATACAGTGCTATGATTTCCACGAAGCAGAAAACGCGGACGAAATCTCAAAATCCTGTCATGAAAATTAAACTTACATCTTAATATGGACAGTCTCAGAATTTGTCAAAGTTAGCATAAATCAAATCAAATCTCCGAATAGACCAGTATCTGTAAATCTTAAGCCGCAAAAGTTGGTTGAAATATGAATCCTGCATGTTCTGCGCATCTCTGTGTGAGTGAATGAATGGCAGAGACGTGCGTGTTTGTTTACTACATAAATTGAAGCGCGTGACGCTAGCAGTAATTTCAGCATAAATACATAAACAACATCACCAGAACGGTTCTGATTCACTTCAAGCATTTTACCGTTTCATTTGAGTAACACCAGTGTTCGAATAAAAGTAGCCCGTCAAAATAAAAGTTAATTTTTACATAAAGGCATTGTGCTAGAAATATGACTTATTTAGTAGCAGTATCACATACATTCTACTACTGTTGAAAAAATTAATACGACTCTTTCTTTTCTTTTCTTTTTTGAGAAAGAAATCACACAATATGTCTTCCATGTTTTAATTTTAATAGCAAATCCTCTTTATTTACCAAAGAATAAAATGTTTAAATTGAATTAAGACTAATTAAATTTGGGTGAAACTTGTTTACTGTTTTTCATAAATATATTACTTGTACAATTTTTTTAAACACAATTGTAAATAAGTATAAAGAATTGTATTGGCTTTATTTTTAGTGATAACATATATATTTTTTTTAATTAGCATATTTTTGTGTTTTGCTTTGGTACCGAAATTGGTACCGATTTTCACTGGTATCGGTACTGAATACTGAAATGTTGGTACCATGACAGCACTATTCCGTAGCAAATGTAGCTATTGCTCATTGTGAATGTTAATGGTTAACTAATGAGGTCCTATTGTAAAGGTGATACCGATTAGTCTTTATAGTTCTTTTGCACTTTAATCGGTGTATAACTTATATATCTTTCTGTATTTATTGTATGTAAATGTTCAGTTATTTTTGTTATAAGAAAGTTATTTAACCTGTTATACTGTATCACCACTTTTGTAAAACTAAATTTAAATACTGTGATAATACAGTTTACCATGATAAAAGCATTAGCAATTAACCGCAACAGGAAAGTTTGATACCCGCATATCCATACAAATTCAACTGATAATAATGATTTAAAACGCAGCTACTGGATTCATGAATATTAATCAGGCTGTGTGTTTGCTCAAATTGATTTGATAAAATCAAATCAAGAGCGATAATAGGCCAGCGCCTTAGTTCTGCCTAATACCGGTGAACCCAGCAGTTCTTAAAAGCTGAAGCACTCTAAAGGAACTCCATTATTTTTCCAGGAAAATACAACATAGTTGTATACAGAATATAGTTTACATATAGCACATTAATTCTGCATGGTATGGAAGACTCTCTTGCTTTGTCTCTCTCTTTGCTTGTGAGGGGGGAAAAAAGCAAAGTGAAGGCGAATCGTGTGACTTCACACTAACGTTTATGGTACGTGAAAGACAGGTGCGTTGCTTATCCATAGAGATAAACTGAAAGAAAAAAAAAATCACAGATCACTTTACTGGGAGAGAACTCTGAAGCACTCTGAAGAGAGTGTTCTGTGTGTGAAAATATGTGCTTAACTTATACTCGACCTCTAACCACTGATCTATATATACTGTATGACGTGCATTTTCACCATTTGTTTTCTTCAAGTGATTGTTCCATGTTCCCTGTGCAGACTCGCAGCATGGCTAAGCGTGTGGCTGTGATTGGAGCAGGCAGCTCTGGACTGACCTCCATCAAATGCTGCTTGGATGAAGGGATGGAGCCTGTGTGTTTTGAGAGCAGTGATGATATTGGAGGACTCTGGAAGTTTAAGGTTGAAAATGCGAAGTGTGTCATTTCTGTGCCATACATGGTACCAAAGTGATTTGGAAAATGACTGATATAATGAATAAGTGATTTTAAACACTGTAATTCTAATCGATACAAGATCAGGTGCCAGAAGACCTTTGCTTAATTTATACACTATCATTTTTAATTCAATATTCTTTGTAATATTTTGGGGTAGATCATGTCTTTTGAAAGAAGTCTCTTATGCTCACCAAGAGCATCCATTTTCAGCAGCCATTATTTCAGTCTTCGGTGGAATAGAAATTTTTGTGGAAACCATGGTACATTTTTTTTTAATGATTTTTTTTTTATGAATAAAAAGTTAAAAAAAAAAAACGGCATTTATTTAAAAGATACACATTTTTGTAAAGTTATACATTTCTTTACTGTCACTTGATCTAAATTATTTTTAGATCAACTCCAACTTTTTGAACAGTAGTGTACATTAAGTAATTCATAATCGTTTACCAAAAGATTACTTTATGGAAGAAAATAAAAAAAAATACATTTATTATATCATTTTATCTTTTTTTTTCCCCAAACACTCCCACCCACTGCCATTAGTCAGCAAACAGAGTCAAAACTCACAGCAACCAGAGGTGTGGTGGTGGCAGGGCCGTCGCCAGAACAAACCAAATGGGGGGGCATTTAATTTTCATAGGGGGGCACACTTTTTTTAATTATCTGAGACAGACCATAACATAAACCCATATTAGGCTATAACTAAAATAGACCACACTAGTCTTGTTTTGTTGAATTATTCAAATAAAATACTTTTAAAATACACCGTTTGATCTCAACGTCTCTGTTTATTGTCTCTTAACATTTCCAAAACCGCCAAAAATTTATTCTGAGATCGCATGCAATGCGCAGCTCAGCTGCGCAAAGGAATTGCGTACAAACAATACAATACTGTATGCTTAACTAAATGAATTACATGATTTATATATACATATACATATACTTACACACAAACTGCATATTGTAATTTGAATTAATAAAACTACTAACACAAAAATAACATATTAAAAGGTCTGCTGCTGGAGACTTGCCATTGGCTGTTGTATTTGAATAATTAATGAGTTAGGTCTTTGCAAGGTTTGGGTGCTGTTTTGGGATGTTTTAACAGTCATTTATGAATATAATTATATTTAAAATTATGTTCTGTGTAATAATGTAATAATGAATCATTTCTGAAGGTAATGTGTTATGCATTTTTAGTGTTACCGTTGTAGTGATTACTGTTCCTGTGAGCCAAGTTCTGCTGAAACAACGTTAGTCGTGTAATGATCTAAATCAATATTAGACGTGCAACTGCGCGCTCACACCGGTGGCGTCGGGAGCGTCAAAAATCGCACTTTCCGCTCTGCTCACGACGCTGCAGAAAGATTCGCGAGCGCTCAGAATGCACTGACATAGGCCGAATGCTTATTTTGTGTTAGAAGTGGACGCAAAGCAAACAGAATTATTGATCTTATGCAGACTAACCACAAGGAGGGTAACGTTATAAATTGATCTCATTAAATGTTGTTGTGGACGAAATATTAAGATCCTTTACTTAAAATTAACGATCTCAGACACCTTGGTCCACGTATCACTTTTAATTATTTTTTTATGTCCCTCTACGCAAACAGGGGCACATCATAGATTACTGCAAACGCAAAACAGCAATAATTAACCTGTCTTCTATTTTGCTTGGGAACTAATGTGATCGGAGCTGCGTCCTCTGGAATCCTCTCAAGCGGTTGACTTCTACGTTCCGATTGGTTGCTGCCCAATCGCGTCATAGCTCATTACCATAAAGTTGTCTTTATTTAAACTCTGCTCGACGCTCTCAAAGGCCAAGTCGCGCCGCGCAGCTGCTCGACGCTGGTTTACATTGAAAATGAATGACTTCCGGCCACTTTGACGCTCTCAACGCCGGCGGTGTGAATGCACAGTAATGCAAGTTTGGTTAATTGTTCTGTGCGTTACGTTTAGGGGGGCACAAAAAGTAATTTGGGGGGGCACTGCCCCCCGATGCCCCCCCTTGACGACGGGCCTGGGTGGTGGTGTTGTTTTTTACTTTTGGGGGCAAAAATGCTTCAAATGGCTTACTTATTATTGCTGCATATTACGATGGGATAAAAAAAAAAAGAGTATTTTAGCATTAAACAATATTACACACTTCACCTTTAAACAACACTTTTAATGCTCATTATGTTTTATCTTTTAGTGAGTTCAAAGTCATTGACTGCGTTTCTATGTTCGTGCACAGGAACAACCAGAGGAAGACCGTTGCAGCATTTATCGCTCTCTTATAGCGAACACCTCTAAAGAGATGATGTGCTATAGTGATTTCCCCATGCCAGATCATTTCCCCAACTTTGTGAACAACTCTAAGTTAATGCAGTACTTCAGACTCTACGCTGAGCACTTTAACCTGCTCAAACACATTCACTTTCAGGTAATAAACACCATAACATCACGTCCATTGAGATTTTCTAGATCTAAAGGAATAGTTCACCCAAAAATGAAAATTTTATGTTTATCTGCTTTCCCCCAGAGCATCCAAGGTGTAAGTGACTTTGTTTCTTCAGTAGAACACAAACTGTGTTTTTTAATTTTTTTTAATTAAATAACCTTTGGCTCATGCCAATACATTGTGTAAAGACACAAAACAGTCAGCAAGAAACTGAATAGTATTTATATATACTTTTAATTCACTGAATGTGGAAATTGCTTGAATTCTCCCAAGTGTGTCCTCCTGAGCGCGTTCTCCGCAGCAGATGCGTGAGGAACAAGCGGCAACCTCCCGCTTTCTCTCATGAAGCCAACAAGGAAGTGACTAAAACTGCAATTCATCGACTGGTTTAAAAAATGATTTTGGTCTAAATAGCTATGAGAGGTGAATAATTATTTTTTTTAATAACTCGTCTGTTTAAATTATATTATATAATTAAAAGAGTGGCCACTTGAGGGACAGTTGGTTTGCCGCTGCTGACACTGCCATCGAGCTAGGTGGGCGTGGCTTCAGCAATCAGCTCCCGCCTTTTTGCCTATTTTTGATTGTCCGGGAGAGTCGCATGGTGACGCGCTGCCAAGATGGCAATGGCTCACTCTGCCCAACTTGAGCTTCAATAATGGTCTTCAGGAGTATATGATGTGGAGGCTGCTGCTGCTTGCTTTATGGCGGATCGCAGACTTATAAATGCATTACCGCCACCTATCTCTCAATTGGACCATTGCCACTCCCAATTGAGATTGTAGATACTGTCCATGGTCTTGAGAGATAGGTGGCAGTCAGGCGCTCATAAGTCTGTGATCCTCCATAAAGCAACAAGAAGAAGCCTCCTCAAGCACCTGCTGCGGAAGACGCGCTCAGAGTTCATACAGTTTAGATGTTCAGATTAGATTAGATGTTTAGAATCAGTGGACGCCCTGGGGGAAAGCAGATAAACATAAAAATTTCATTTTTGGGTGAACTATCCCTTTAAAACGGAGGTGCCCAATCCTGCTCCTGATGATCGAGTGTCTTGCATGGTTCAGCTCCAACCCTAATCAAACACACCTAAAGTAACTAATTAAGGTCTTCAGGACCAATTGAAAATTAAAGGCAGGTTCATTTAATTAGAGTTGGAGCTGAACTTTGCAGGACAGTCGATCACCAGCAGCAGGATTGGGCACACTTTTTTTAAAACCTTATTGGTCCTGGCATACATACCTTTCAACAAATCTGATTTAAAGGTTCAAGCCTGGGACTGTTAGACAACATTGATGTTTCAAGAACACATAGTGCTTGGGAAAATGATTCTCACATAATTGTTTATATTATTGTGTGTATTTTCTTTGGATCTATCGTATGTTTCGAGTATTCTCTTTATAAAGATGAGAGGTAGCATTCAGGCTCTATGTGGTTTGGTGTATTTCAGACCACAGTTCGCAGTGTGAGACAAAGGCCTGATTTCTCTAACTCTGGTCAGTGGGAAGTGGTGACCATGGGCAGAGATGGACGAGAGGAGACACATGTATTTGATGGTGTGCTAGTGTGTGCAGGACACTACACACAGCCCATCAAACCCCTCTCAGACTTCCCAGGTGCTCACCTGATATCGGTCATCATAATACAGCATTCAACACTGTGTATAACTAATTCCCTGCATGGCTCTATACATATAATGGATTTGATATGTATTTGTACACATTAATATATTGTATAACTTTTACTGTAATTTTGTGTGCTGCAGGTATTGACACGTTCCCAGGGACAATAATTCACAGTTGGGAATATAAGGACCCTGATCCTTACCTTGGAAAGAGAGTTGTTGTTGTTGGGATTGGGAATTCTGGTGGAGACATTGCTGTGGAGCTCAGCAGAGCATGTGAGAAGGCAAGAGAGATTTAATGGTGTAATATCTAATATTGATCTTTAATCTATTTTTAGGTTCTTGGCTGGGTAAAAATAATTTATGATGTGATTAGAGATTGAATGATAGGTGCTGTTTTGATGACTTGATTATTTACATTAAATCTGGGCTCAACATTAACGCTTGCCCAGGACAAGTGGATTTTGTGAAGGGACAAGTGAAAGAGAATTGTACTTGCCCGATTGGACAAGTAACCTGATCAAAGTTTTAATAACAAACAATAACTAGGGCAGCACCGAAACTTTGAGAATGATTCTAAATGTATTACTTTCAATTTAAACGTTGACTAATAATGGATGATGTATTGAAAGTATCGCGGTCGCGTCAGTTGAGGCTCCTGCAGCGCAACAGCATGCACAAAAGAAACAAACGTGAACAAACATACTACGATAGAAAAAAAAATTCTATACATGTATATATTCTATTCAATTCTTGTAACATCAAATGACCAAGAGTCATATTTTCCTGACTTTCAGCATGATTTCAGCATGATTGCGAATGTGATATTGATTTTATACAACTTTAATTCAATAAACAAAGAATATTAACTGACTTAAATTATAGACCCATTATTGATAATTTTGCTCCATTTTCGCTAACGGCGATAGTTCTAAACTATGCCACAGCAGAACAGTCGCGCAACACACAAGAGTCTTCCGTTACTGAATAATTTTGCATTTTTGAATGAGTCAATGACTCTGTGAGCTATTCATAAAGACAGTCACTTGCTTCATTTATTGAATGAATCCGCTGTTTGAACGAATCTGAATCAGTGATTCATTCACTCATTAAAACAATGACTTGCCACTACCTACTTGTGGTTTAATTTCATATATAAAAGAATCATTGCATTTTTCCAACATTTCATAGTTGTATGTCAAAAAAATTTAAACAATCTAATAACTATGCATTTGCAATTTTGAGTAAGGAACCTCTTATCTTCATTAAACAGTCTGAGTAAATGCATCTAAATGACACTTTCGATGTAGCTTCTCCGTTTCCTCTGCAGGGGAAAGATTTTGTTTGTTTATACTGATTTAATTTGAATGGTAACAGCCATATACTGTCTTATTATTCTAACTTAATGTATTGATAAAATGTAAGAATTTTATGTAAATGGTGATGTAATTTAATCGGTTTAAGGAAAATATTGTCCTTCGTTAAGTGAAAAAAGTGTACAGGGCAAACAATTTAAGGCAAATATCACAAATATGCTGATTAAAGTAATACCCGATAGAGCACTAATGAGACTAATGCTTCAGAATAAATTACATTTGAGACAAAAAGCGAACAAACAATAAAATTTTCTAAAGCGGACAAATTAAGAAATGGATTATGTTAGGATTGCAATACTAGAATTGCAATACTAGAATATTGTAGAATTGCAATACTGCAGTACTATATATATATTTTTTTTTTTGAATACTCAACTTTAAACAATTCAGTATCATAATTAGCGTATATTACTGTAATATTAATGATTACATTATTAATTCAGAAAACTTGCAAGCTATCAAACAAGAAAAATTGGCATTCATTTTCATAATCTAAAAGGTATTCTTCATACAAGAATTTGCCTTTTTATAATTTTTTCTTTTTAGATTTCAAAGTAGTGATTGTTTTGAATATTCATATTTTCTAACAAAAAGGCATCGAGTCTCTACAGGAGGCCCCTGTTCACCCCTCCTCCCAGAGCCATGTGAGACCGCTCTTTTCATTTCAAGTTACTTTTGGACTGAAGCAATGCAACACCCGCTGACTACAAGGATAGAGCTTCAAAGATCTAAGACCATTTTGAACTCTGGACTCTATAACTCTGACTGGATTCTTCTGAAAAAAGAAAGTCATATACACCTAAAATGTCTCTGGGGTTTATAAAATGCATCCCAATTTTTATTTTTGGGTGAACTAACCTTTAAACTTAACTTTTTTTTAATTGCAGTTAATTATACAGCAAATTTACCAAATGGGAGCGATCCAATCAACTCCAAATGGACTGTCAAGTCACATCCCTACTTTTTTTTGGGTTCACTTTGGTTTGTTTGTTTGAGATGCTCACTGATTTGTCACATTAGGGGGGAATAGATTATCATAATTTCAGGCTAGCTTTAAAGTTTTAAATGTACTCCTGCTAACTCAGTGCACATTGTGATCAAACTCTGTGTCCATATGGCTTATTTTTAACTCCATTTCACTCCCTCAGTTCTGAATATATCTTTTGGTTCTCATTTAATATTCTCCTATTTTGACAAGCCTAAATTCACTCTAGTTTATCCACTAATTCAGTTTGCTTTGGTCTTCCTATTTGTCACTGTCTTAGATATTCCTGAGTACCCGGAAAGGTGCATGGGTCATAGGTCGCGTGGTTGATAGAGGGCTTCCTCTGGATATGATGATGGTCAGACGAGTTCGAGATCTGATTTACGGCCTCCTGCCTCGAGCTCTGCTCAACTTGATTTGGGAGAGAATCCTAAATCAGGGATACGACCACAAGCTGTATGGACTACAGCCTGTATACAGGTGAAGGGCCAAACCATGATCCTCAAGGACTCTTTCCATACTCATTTCATTGTTAATGATTAAAGTAAAGCCCTGATCATTTAAAAATGACTCCTGATTCACAGTGACCTTTACCCTTGTTTTGTAATTCCAGGATCCTGGACCACTATATTGTTATAAACGATGACCTCCCTGGTCGCATTCTGTTAGGGGAACTGGTGATAAAATCAAATGTGCAGAAGATCCAAGGCTCGACGATTGTCTTTGATGATGGGACTGTAGAAGAGAAGATTGATGCAGTGATCTTATGCACAGGATATGATTATAGATTCCCCTTCCTCCCCACCTCCTTAAGCCCTGGTTCTAATGGAGATCTGAAACTCTACAGAAGAATCTTCCCTCCATCTCTAGAACGTCCAACACTGGCCATCCTGGGCCTGTTTCAGACCAAAGGGTCAATCATGCCAGCTGTAGAACTACAGGCACGCTGGGCCACCAGGGTCATTGCAGGTAATGAACAAGCATAAGTCATTAAAACAAAATGGTCAAGTACATATAGAGAATCATATGAAACATTATATTTTTATGTGATTATGGGTAAATAAAATAAAAAACGTCCTGTTTTTCAAGGACTGAACCAACTTCCTCCGGCTGAAAAGATGGATAAAGCAATTGAGAAAGATGTTCAAGCGAATTTAAAGAGGTAATTACATATTCACCTGAATGATCATCTCAGATAGGTTTTATTTTGAGTTAATCGACTATCTCTTCAGTTTCCCCTGTCCCAAGCTGGCTGCGCTTCAGGTGGACTACATTCCTTACCTAGACGCAATAGCAAAAGAAGTGGGCGTCTCTCCCAACATTGCTTCACTGCTCCTGACGGACCCTGCTCTTGGTTTGAGGGTTTTCTTCGGGCCGTGTTCTCCGTACCAGTTTCGACTGAACGGACCGGGGCACTGGAGTGGTGCCCGTCAGGCCATCCTTACCCAGTGGGATCGTGTGGCTAAACCCATGAAGACCAGGCCCATTCCAGAACATCCATCCTTCAGTTTATTTTTCTGGCTGGGCCTGTCAGGAGGGGCTGCATTGATTATTGCTTTATTGGCAATGCACATGGTCCCACTGTTTCTGAATAGTGATTAGATCCCATAGATATAACAATCTGTTTTTGGGTAGCTCTGTTTTGTGTTTTGCACTTTCACCTAAATATTCCCTAAAGGGGTCATGTGAAGAAATGTTTCTTTTTTTTTTTTTCTTGATCTTTTGAGTCTTACAAGCTCTTGGTGCATAAAGAAGATCTGTAAAGATGCAAAGACTAAAACTCTCAAATCCATAGAGCTATTCTTTATAAAAGTTAAGACTTGTCCATGCCCTCCTAAAACGCCTCTTTTTAACATTCTCCCATATGTCTGTGTCACTGTGTGGGAAGAATGACATAAGGCCACCCAAATGTTCATGCAAAGAAAGGAGGCATACCTTGTATTCTCGCTTTTGCCGCTGGCACCATGTTGTGCAGATGCTGTGTGTTTTATTGTGAAAGCGAATCTACTTCAGTCACATTTCCACTGAAATTACCGGGAACAATTGTACCAGGAATTTGTTGAGCTTTTTCCCCCCAGACCTGCTTTCTGCATTTCCACCACGCTCTAAAATACTGTGAAGATTAGGCAGATAGTCTGGTGACATAGGTCTGCATGCGTTTCACATTACAAAGTACCAATTTTGGACTTGCATCCTCGGTAGTTTGGACTTTGTGAGTCTGATCTCCCACAGATGGGATGACGCAAGTCCGTTAAATCTGCAAACAGCAGGTCCTTGATAACATAAATCAGCTTGCCTTGGCAACTGCAATTTTCCTTGCTGTATATTTATAATAAAATGAAATATATCAAACTCCACTGACCCCTTTCGTAATTTAAACATATTTAGAGCAGTAAAAATGTAGTTTAGGGAAATGTTAGGCCTTACATTACAATGAAATGTATTAAACAGCATTGCTTCTTTTTATTTTCATTTTAACATATTAATTAAATAGACAAAAGATTACTTGTTAGATTTACTCAAAACAAATTATATTTTGTCTAACCACTAAAGACCCATCAGAGCAAATAAGCGTCACATAAATAAGCATCTTTATTATAAACTGCAGATAAAATTTTCGCCTGAAATACTTTTAAAACTACATTTTATGACTCTATAACTGTAATATTGTGAAAATGATCCGAATAAATGGTGGTTGAAATTGCAATGCTGCATGAACTCAACCAATCAGCATGTTTAGCGCCCAAGTCCCATCCCAAAATGTTCCAGACCTTTAAAAAAGTACTACATTGTGAGCATGATCCTCCTTTCCATAATCACAATTTTCATCTTTCAAAATAAAATGTAAATACCTTTTAATAATGTTCTTAGTTTTAGCATCAGTTCAACCCCAAAAGGGGACACAGAGTCTCATGACACACAGTGATGCGCACACATATGAGCTTCAAAACTCTGCATTTGAACTGTCATTAGCAAATACTTAAACTAATAACAAAACACACTTACAGTAGCTGATTCAGAAGTGCCAGATTGTCATAGTAAAGTCAGAATTAACTCTTAGGTTCATAAAATGGTCATCATAAAATGTGTTGCTGTTCTTTTTTAAGTAATTTTAAAGATTCCTAAATGCATCTACTTTCAGAAGGCCAAATAAAGTGCTTTTACTTTCTTCTAGATACACACAGCATCTCCCTGACATGCTTCAACACTAACTGCGGTTATTGAACATTTGGGCGGCATTACACAAGTATCTCCACATAGTGATGTAGACATGTGGGGGGGTGTTTAAACTAGGTGTTATAGGGGGGCGTGGCAAGAGTTTTAACGTTTATAAAGAATATTTCTTTGGATTTTAGACTTTAGTCTTTGCAACTTTACAGATCTTCTTTATGCACCAAGAGCTTGTAACACTCCAAAGATAAAGGAAAAATTTAAATCACATCTTATGACCCCTTTAAACGGCATAAACACATTTCATTACACCAAATACACAATGTTCTTTTAGCAACATCATATATGACCCCTTCAATCGGATTCTTGGATTTCATTATAATTAATAATATAAGGAGTTATATTTTAAATCCTTGTCAAATGTTATAAGACAAGTAGATTTTTTTTTTTGTTCTTATATCTCAAAACAAATATATTTCCAGACATAATTACCTTTTGTTTCTCCAGAAAAATATTAATATGTTTTGAAAATCATCACAGAAGTAAAGTGTCAGCATTTTGATCAATCAACGTACTTTGTAATAAAACAGTAGAATCCTGAGTCTGCCTGGTCTGGTATTTTGTGATTGTGAGATGAGATGGTGATTATTTCCATGTCTAAATAGCATTTAGATTCACTCTCACACACTCAAATATGACAAAATTATTTATAGTAGTGGAAAAATTTAGAGAACAGTTGTAATTTTTCACACAAGTAAATATTCCGCTTTTCCACATAATAAATGTAAAATAATACTATTTTAACAAAGAGGCAAAAGAAAGCAAGACCTTGCTGTCGTATTTGTCTCCATTTTTCACTGACCAAATCAAGTGACAAACATGAATCCCTGCCTCTTTTACATTGACGTGTGGCGTACTAATACAAGACCAACATCTGACCCATCCACTTGTTTGGAGGAAGTGACTCATTTAGGCGGAAGCAGCATGTATTCTTATTGGAGAAACAGAAAAGTTTGATGGTGAACCAAATAACTCCTACTGAGTTTTGATAATCATAAAAGTTAAAATATTAAGAAGAAAAATATGAGAAAATTGCATTGAAAAAAGGAAGTTGGATCAGGTGTGATCATGGGTGAGATGAATTTGATCTGTATGAATGATAGAGGAGGTAAAAAAAATACATTAGACATGAGAACTGGTCAAGAAACACTGTTAGATTTCACTAACAAAAAGTAGGTTGGGGGAATGATTAATTGGAAGATATTAAGGAAATGTACTAGGCAGTGGTCATTTTCATATTTTTATTGAAATATGTATGAATAATTGTATAGAAAGAAATTAGAGAAGATAAGGGAGATAACTAGACTGAGAATGCCAAAACGGTGGAGGTTGGTTTAGACAAAAGAAGTAAGAAATGGAGATGACATAGAAGCTATAAGTGAGAAAATGTAGCAGTAAGTAATATTGCTTCGATTAAAGGAAGAAGAAAGACAAATGGTACCATGGTGGAATCAGGAGTGTGATGAAGCTATTAGAAGGAAAGGGAGAGCATACTAGAAAGTAAGAAGAATGCATAACTATCAAGATTTAATGGAATATAAGAGAGAACAAGCAAAAGAGGTGGTAAGAAGAGCAAAAAGGCAACATTGGAGAGATATATGTGACAGAATAGGGAAAAATACATCAATGAAAGAGGTTTGGAATATGATCAGAAGGATGGATGGAATAAAGGAGATAGAATATCCTGTTTTAAATGAAGGGGGAGGAAAACTGGTGAAGCAAAAATGTTTTTTTATTCATTTATAGAGGTAAACAGACTGACTGAAGAATTTAAGAGGGAAAGGGAGGAAATATTAAACAAGCATCTTCATCTATTGGACAAAAGAGAGGAAAAGGATAATATAATGGATGTCCCATTTGGAATGATGGAACTAAAACGAGCGCTGAGGAGAATGAGAGAAACTACTCCTAGTCCAGATGAAATCAGTGATTATATGATCAAGCAGTTAAGTGAGGAATCGTTTAGAGTAATACTAGAGCTCTATATTAAAGTTTGGGAAATGGGCTATTACTACCATAAAGTTGGAAAGAGGCACTGGTATTGCCATTAAGGAAACCAGGGAAGGAGTAAGCCAGCTAACCTTCTGTATAGACCAATAGCCCTAACATCTCATGTAGAGAAAGTGATGGAGAAAATGATAATGGACAGACTAGTTAATTTTTAGGGAAAGGAGGAGTATTATCACCTTATCAAACTGGATTTAGGATAGGAACAGAAACTATGGATATGGTTATGTGTTTGGAAGCGGACATAAAGAAGGCTCTATCAAATAAAGAATCAGTAATAGCCCTGTTTTCGATATTGAAAAAGCCTGTGACGTAATGGAGAGAGGGTTTGATGATAGAATCGGAGGAGATGGTGGTAGGGAAAAATATGTTTAATTGGAATAATGCCTATCTTAAAAAAAGTGTGAAAGAAGGAGAATCTATATCATCTCAAAGAATAATAGAAAATATCACTCCTCAGGGAAGTGTAATAAGTCCAATGCTTTTTATAATAATGATAAATTATAAGTTAAGTAAGGTGGATGGGAGTATTGGAAGATCACTGTTTGCAGATGATGGGGTTTTGTGGTTCAGAGGATGAAGCAATAAGTTCAATATTGGGAAAATGCAGAAGGCTGTTGATGAGGTAGTTAAATGGTCATACAAATGGGGATTTAAGTTTTATATGGAGAAGTCATAAACTATTATATTTTCTAACAAGAAAGTAGACTGAATGGAAGTTAAGAACATATAAAGAAATGGCACGAGTGACATCAATTAGACTCTTAGATCAATTAGAATGTGGCTGGATAATAGATTTATGGAAAGTACATTTACAGTCATGCCCACAAATATTGGCACCCTTGGCAAATATGATAAAAAAAAGGCTGTGAAAATTCATCTGCATTGTTAATCCTTTTGATTTTTTATTTAAAACAATTCACAAGAATGTATCCTTTCATTGGATAATAAGAATTTAAAACGGAGGGGAAATATCATTATGAAATTAATGTTTTTCTCAAATTCTCGTTGGACACAATTCTTGGCACCCCTAGAAATTCTTATGAGTAAAATATCTCTGAAGTATATTCCCATTCATATTCACAATTTTGAGCACTCCAGCATGATTATAAACATGAAATTAAACAGAAATATAAAGTGCAGGGAAAACAAAACCCAAATGCCCTTAATCATCCATCACAATCAGAAAAACCAAAGAATATATTTCTGATGTGCAGCAAAAGATGATTGAGCTTCACAAATTGGTGAAGTGGCTTAAACTCTGCAGACCCGGTACCGGGTCCGAAAATAGCATGCCAGATGTTTGTGTCTCATTTGCATATCCTTCCTTATATGGCATTTGCCCAAAAATGGGTTCATTTGAAAGCTTAGAGTGTTTTCTTTACAAAGAATACCATTAATTGGGGTTTTATGATACATAAAGTAGTCAAATTAAGCTAAGAAATATATTTCCCCCCCCCATAAATTTCCATCTAACGATTGCGAATACGTTTTCGTAAGAATGTGTATTTAAAATATTTTTCACAAAACAGTCAAGTCATATATCACAAGAAAGCTCTCATTCTCAGGAATCTGATGATGTAGATCATTTTATTGTGTGACAATCACAGATCGAATGATCTTCAACAGAATCGCGATGTAAAATTTCTCACCTTATTATTTATACATTTTGCACCGCTTCAGTCAGCCGCAAACAGCCACGCATACCTATATACTCGATATAATCTTTTAGATTAGAATCTCTTCTTTCAAACAAGACCATTTTTACGTTTCTGCGTGCTTCCATTGCTGAGATATAAAGCGTTTTGTACAAGTGCGCAAAAGCGCTCCAAGGGCTGTATTATTGAAAAGATCTTCAAGTCATATAGACGGGTCTAAATGCCTTTCTTCTGCTATAGACGTCTGACCTCTTTTGTGAAGCGCTATTTGTCCTAATTGCTGTCATTCACAAGTCGTTCCCTCCAATCGAAGGTGTGAATTCAGCACCGCGGGGGTGCTGGAACTGGACAGCGACTGCCCACTCTTTTCCGCTCGTGGAGACGCAATGGTCTCTGGGAAACTGAGTCTTTGGCTGCTTCTAAACAAAGGACACGCGAGGAAAAACTACAAATGGCCGAATCTCCGGATTTATAATGCATAATATTCATAAAACAAGTTATGGGTGGCCAACTTCGCCGTGGAGAGGTCAGGACGCGCATCTGGTAAGCCTATACGCGTGCTACTCGCTTTCATACATTTGATTCTTTATTCTGAGGCTTGGAAGCTTCGCTAGCAATAAGCTAATATGTTTATTTTCATAACTGTGCAGTGTTTGACCGCATCTCAGTGAATGTACAGTAATCCGTACAGTACTGGGGGAATAAACATAAATTAGTTTGTTGACGCTCCGAAGTTCGCGCAAAAGCTTCGGGGAGCTTGTTTACGCTGTGTCAGAAACGAAACCAACATACACGCTGATAAAAAATCAAAATATGAAATATGAAAGAGACAGGCGAGGTCTCTCAATCTCTACACGATGCAGAATAGACATAAATGAAACGATATGAAGCTGGAGATTGTGGATTCTATTTTAGATTGTGATAGACCAGATATTTTAATAATTCTATGCATGTCGCTATTGCGCAATATGATTTATTCTCTTTCAAAGACTGTTCAGAAAACCCACACACAAAAAAAGCACATTGTATTGAGATGGTTCATCATATGTGAAACAACATAAATAATACTATTTGTCACAAACAGCAGCTTTTTATGTAACTTCTGAGTGTTTTCTGTCAAATAATATACAGAGATCACATTATTCCATACTGCAAGTGTGCAAAAGATGACTTCATACTTATTTAGACAAAAATTTTATACAAAAATGGTATTATTCCTTCCTTCAGTTGGAATAGAATAACTTTTTCATAGATTAGGATAAAAATAAATTTCTGTTTTCCTCTAATAGCAGACAGTTGGAAGAATCACAAGACATTGGTCTGAAGTTGCCAGCCCCTTCAATGCCTGAGTTATACCATTTCAAACTTCAGTTTACACAAATAAAATAAAAAAGTGCCTTGTTTTTTTCCCTATTTATTATAACACAGACAGCATATATTGTCATTTTTATCAATTTCAACAGTGTTTTATGTAATTACAAAGGGTTTCCTTTGAAATTATACCAAACTTTCTGAGCTTACACTGTAGCATTAGTATAGGCAGGCATTCAAAATTAGGTAGGAAAATGAAAAACGGAAATCCCCAAAATAGCATTTGTGCTTAAGAGCTAGAGCAGTGACAATTCCCATTTCCACCATCAGGACAATAATTTAGAAATTTCCAATCAACAGAAAATGTTAGAAAACTGCCTGGAAGAGGTCGTGTGTCTATATCGTCCTAATGCATGGTGAGGAGGTCAGATTGAGTGGCTAAAGACTCTCCAAGGATCACAGCTGGAGAATTGCAGAAAATAGTTGAGTTTCTGGTTCAGAAAACCTTTTAAAAAATTGTCAAACAGAACCTACATCAACACATGTTGTTTGGGAGGGTTTCAAGAAAAATTATTCTAGCTCATCCAAAAACAAACTAAAGCATATTCAGTTATCAGACATGACTGGAACTTCAAATGGGACTGGCTTCTATGATCAGATGAAACTAAAAATGAGCTTTTTAGCAGTAAACACTCAAGATGGGTTTGGTGAAAACAGGGATAAAAAGTACCCCATGTGTACAATGAAATATACAGCTGTATTTTTGATGTTGTGGGCCTATATTTCTGCTGGAGGTCCTGGACATCTTGTTTAGACACATGGCATCATGTATTCTATTAAATACCAACAGATAAAAAAAAGAAAAATACCAACAAAAGAAAATACTAGGAACATGTTGGGAACTAGGAATTAATAAACAAGAGTTTTGGATGGGTTGTAGAAGATTAAGGAGGTGGGATAAACAATTATAGATGTGTACCAAGAGTAATATATCCACATAACCCCTTATGGATTCTTCCTAAGCCAATAGTATAGCTAACATTACTGAACATAGGACTGAGAGAAGTAATGGAAGCAAAGGAGAATTTAAAGTTACCAAAAATGGATACAAATCCTATACATTGAATATACCAACCCTGAATATACCGGGACATAATAGCCCTATACAAGGACACAGAGACAGACAATTAAGCAATTAATACAAATGAAAGTTCAACACATTGGTTTTTGTATCCAAATCAAACCAGATACACAAATCTACCAGTTACGGAATGACCAGAAGGAGAGAAACGACCAGCGGCGTCCTTTTGGATTTTCACATCACACTATACCCACACCACAAAAGTTTCTACTCCTGACCACATGGTTAACTACAACCAACTTCACATTAAAAAAAATTAAAAAAAAAAGAAAAAAAGAAATTCAAACCACAGCAGAACAATCTACTACAAAATAAGGTGTCCACTCAATCGACAACTTCTTGTACACAGAAAAACAGTGCAATCAAATGTCCTTTTTTAGAACTGGGAGACTAACCTGAAAAAGGCCTAACTGTTAACACAACAGGAGAATGCACCAAGCACTATCCCATGTTCATAATGTCAGACTTCCACAAAGGTCTAGTACCAAGGATGATGCATCCTGAGTAATCAAACCTTTCCCTTTTTATATTATCAGTGCCAACACTGATGGGTTCATAGGATTGAAACCATGTTAACCACAAGTTAAAATCACAGTAATTTGTTACAGTGCAGGAGGGAGGAAAGTATAATAAGATTAAGATGTGGACAGAGTGAAACTGTAACATGTGACTATTAATTGTAAGGGTTTTGATGAAGAATGCTAAGAGAAGTATGGAAGAATGAAGGAAAAGAGTTAACATTAAAGAATATATTAGAGTCAGATATAGGAAATAGTATGGTAAATGTGTTTTTCATTTTCTGAATAATACAAGTTTAATTAAGAGAATGTAAGATAAGTAAATAGAGAGGTAGAAGATGTGGGTAAGATACTGATATAGTGTGGGTAGAAAGGAAAGTATATCTAAAGGTTGAATAGGGATACAGTGGGATATTGGGATTTAAAGCTTCAGTCCGTAATTATTATTATTTTCTAGTTAAAAATGATCTGAAATCGATATTTGAGCAAGTACATGACCAGGCAAGTGTTCAAAATGATCACCTTACTTTAGCCCGTTTCACAAAGGTAACTTTATAATCCCAATTGATACAGTTGTATGTGTTTACCTAACATGACAGAGCTGCTTGTTTGTCCAAATCGGATTCTCTATATTTCCCTATGTTCGGGTCAGCGCTTTAGTATGTCGAGTTCACAAATACATATACATGCACTAGTGATGACAAACACCTGAAATCTACTGGATTGATTTTGATTTGAAAGGTTTCAATTATTGCAACTACAATTAAATGTGTCATTGTGAAATATTGTAACGCTTGTTATTTTCATAGTGACAGTATTGTATGACAATAACTTATTTGACAAGTCCTTTTATTAAACTAAACTTTTTGCATCCTGTCTTTTTTTCTTCTTCTTTTCTTGGCTCTTCCATTTTTATTCTGCTCCCGCGGTGCGAAAAACACCAAAACTAAAGGGTCTTGTGGTTATCCTATGAATAATTCCCCTGGAATACTCTCCATTTTCTTCTTGATTCATGACCCGTGTCTGTCTGGAAGTGCTTAACACACATTTTTCAACAATGCAGCATCAAATAAATGTGAATTTATATAAGAAAATATGCATATGTAATGTGTAGCATTTTTCATTTTGAAAGGGTAAAACACAGGGATGGAAGGTGTAAATGCAAGCCAGGCAGTTATTAATATCAAGATTTGGCAAATTACTACATACCCTAATCATAATGCATGTTAATGTACTGGATTCTTTAACCTTGAGATAAAAAGATAAATATCACATTGTGAACAGAACATTTCCTCTGCATCAATTTCAGTTTGTAAATTTATGCGAGATAAGTGTGTATTATTTTATTGTGTGTAATAAAATTCTATGACATTGCATGACTGAAATAATGTAATTTCGACAACAGAAAGCTATCAAACACTGCATAATGAGATGTGATGAAAATAACACCGGTGGATGGTTTCATGCTTCTGGAAAAATTATATGAGTTCAGAACTTCAAGTGCATGCGTTGATGACCATTTTTATAAACTATTACTTTAAATCTTATTTTTCTATCACCCTGATCTCCCTCTACAGGACTTTCCAGGTGCAGCATATGTGATGACTAAGCAAACAGGGTCTATGTGCAAAGTGTAACAACATAAGGTCAATAAAGGCATAGTAAACTTAGCTGTACAAGAGTCATTAGGCCTCAATCAAATCCTCTCTTTAGGAATAAACACATTTAAGGGGAAATACTTCCACAGCCGTGACTACAAAAACCCTGAAGAATGGAGAGGGAAGAGGGTAGTAGTGATTGGCATTGGCAACTCTGGAGGAGATATTGCTGTGGAGCTGAGCAGAATGGCCAAACAGGTGATATGCCACAACTTCAGTATACAGTTAAAGTGTATAAATTATTATACTCCTATTGAAGCCTTTAATTTGAACCACATTATTACTCAGAATTAATCTAGGGCTACTAAATTTCATCTTCATCATCACAAATGTACAATTACAAATATATTTGATTAATAATACATGACATCAAAGTTACTATGAAATTATGCATGCATGTTTGTATGGCATTGTACAGTTTCACCAACTCAAGATGGGTTTGATGAGCACTAATGAACAGAATATATTTCGCTGACTTGGTGTTTGTTTATTGCTCTTATCAGTGCACTCTTGACATGTATAAAGCATGCTTAGTTCACTTTTGTGTGAGATCCAGTATGTTGAGCAATGTGATATTAACTTGAATGAAGAAACTACAGAGCCCCACTAGGTAACAGAATAAAATATTACCTGGCTGGGTGGAGAAATATTACTTCTATGCATCTGAATTTGTTTGAAAAATGTGTGTTCCCAAGAGAAAATTCACATTTGAAAGCAAACACAAAAACATTTAAAAATGATTCACCCTCTCATCTATTTTTTCCAATTATCATGTAGATGTGTCCTACATATATAAACAAAATAAAAATTTTGTGCCATGCTGCGTAACCCTTAGATCCCTGTGTGGTGGATCTGTGGATGTGTGTGAATATGATTTAACCGGACTCTAGTGATTAGATGTCTTCTAAAACTAAATCTCTAGAAGTAAATGTAAACATGATGTAGTTGAACATTGGACCGAGGTGACAGTTTAATGAATCCCTGCCCCCTTTTTAACCCAGAGGTCTGGGGAAGGCTTCACATTACTTTGAAGTGATCATTACACGTTTTTCCCCTCACTGCTTCACACTGGTAAGATATGCCACAAACATATTTTTTCTTATAGAGCCTATTATTTAGACTCTTTATTAAGATTTTGTTGGAAGCTATTTGTATAAAATATTATTTCCTGCATGTTATAATAAATAATAATGTTTTGTCATCAAATGATCAGATGATTTGTCCCCGTCATCACTGTCAATCATAGGAATGACTCGCTCACAAATTTAGCGGATTCACTCGAATAATTTTTTACTTTCGCGTTTGTCATTCCTGAAAAAGTATAGGTGGACGTTTGGTCCTTTGATTTGGTCCGCCAAATCTCCTGATATCAACGAATAACCTTTATTCTCGTTACAGCCGTAGTCTGGAAACAACGGGAAGATCTGCGAAGGTGTAGCCTACAACTGCGTAACCATATTCTGATTGACTACTGCTAAAACACGTTGTAAATAATGCAATTATATATGCAACTAATATAACTGTATTTTCGTCTGGCAAAATATAGTTATTACTTTTTTGAATTATTTAATTTGTTTACTTATCTGTTAATATATCCAAATTGATTGCAGAAGATTTCGCTATATATATTTCCATATTTGGTGACATAACACGGTATTTTATGTGGACCGCACGATAAGGCATGCAACGATTATCTACTCGTTTGAAGTCTATCTTTGCGTACCTTAGGCTACACAAATGCTTACATAAGAACAATAACGGACCACTATTGCCTCTTTCACACTGCATTATGCTTGGGTTCCCTTGTCAAAAAAAAAAAAAAAAAAAATAGAAGAAGTGTAATTAATTGTAATGAATGTGCACCTGCTTTACCACATTAATTCAAAGTATATATATATATATATATATATATATATATATATATATATATATATATATATATATATATATATATATATATATATATAATCAATTAAATAAAAGGCTGCATACTAACACGTTTTCTAATATCAAATTAAAGGTTTCACTTTAAATCATGTTTTAATATTCTTCTTTTAATGTGTGGACTAATTAAAGTAGATGTAAAGCTTCCATGAAGAAAAACAGTTCCTATAGCAAGCAGTTTTCTAGATGAACAAAGTTCAAACAAGACAGTCAATGGGATAATGTACAGTCTTATTACTTATTACTCAGCTTTTCACCACATAAATGTAGTGAGGAATGGAGCACAAGGGCAGTTTCAGGCAGACCACGGTGTGAGAGCCAGCATCAGCTGGTGCTTAGCTGAATGGAACTTCTCTCATTACAATTAAATTTGATATATAAATTAATCTGTACTCATCTTAGTTTGTTGCACAGACGTGTGCTTATCCTCCTACATCCCCAACTCTTCCTCATACAAGCATAATCACTTAGGATCTTGTCCACGGCAATCATCTATCAGCTAACCATTGCTTAATCTTGTCCAGTCCAACAGTCTATCTTCCCAACAACTATTGAGATGTTTGACATATAAGAAATATTTTAAATCTCATATTTATTTCTACCACTTGCATCTGCTCAAAGTCTGACTGTTGTGGATCATCATGGCTAAACGTGTTGCTGTGATTGGAGGAGGAACCTCTGGGCTGGCCTGCATCAAATGCTGCCTGGATGAAGGTCTGGAGCCAGTGTGTTTCGAGACCAGTGATGACATTGGAGGACTCTGGAGGTTTAAGGTGAGACATGTCTGTATGATTGGATCCTTTGAAGAAAAGAAGGAACATGTTGCAAGAAAATGATCCAGTTTGGTTGTCTTTCCATCTTAGGAAAATCCAGATCCAGATCGTGCGAGCATTTACCACTCTTTGATTATCAACACTTCAAAGGAGATGATGTGTTTCAGTGATTTCCCCATTCCTGCCCACTTCCCAAACTACATGCACCACTCCCTCATCATGGACTACTTCCACATGTACGCTGACCACTTCCAGCTCAAGCGCCACATCCGCTTCCAGGTCAGAACTGATGACACAAACTGTGAAGTTAGGAATATACTGTCTCATTTGCTCTTGACTTCACAAGTTCATGTTTTCTAGACAAAAGTTCTTCATGTTACACCAAGGCCAGACTTCCCTCACTCTGGACAGTGGGATGTAGAGACAGAGGCCAAAGATGGTCGGAGAGAGAAGCAGGTGTTTGATGCTGTGATGGTCTGCACCGGACACCACTGTCACCCTCATCTCCCTCTACGGGACTTTCCAGGTGCAGCAAATGTGATGACTAAGCAAACAGGGTCTATGTGCAAAGAGCAACAACATAATGTCAGTGAACTCTGGTGTAACAGTAAGAGAAAAGTTTCTCTCACTTTTATGTTGAATATAAATATTATTTATGACAAGTAAGTTTACAGAGTTTGCAAAGAACAATTAAACATCAATATTTCAGGTATGCATATGCAATGACATATAAGTTGTATATTAATTGTTGCTTTACATATGGCTGAATTGCAGTCATGAAAACTCTTAGGATATTTGGCATGCTGCTGCTGCACTAGGACTGTGCAAAAAATCGAATGCGATTTTCATGCGAATCTTGTCATTAAAGGCACTCCTGTGATTAGTAGTATATCTCCAGCACGTGAATGGTGCGCTTTTGAAAGCGATTTTGTGTAGCTTGTTGGTGGACTATGGCTCTATGTAGTAAATACTGCTCCACCTGAACCAGTGTTGCCAAGTCCGCGGTTGTTTTTCATGTCCGTAGGTTGAAGTGACCCCATTACCAATAACGTGATGTATAGCCCCTAAAATGCTAATTTTAAGGCAACCCTGCCAAAAAATGTGTATTTTAACAATGCAATTTTTATCGGGGAAAATCCTGGAAATGCGATTGGGCTAGTTTTGGACTAGTTTTGAGAAGCAAGTAGGCAGGATTTTTTTGAAAGCCTTGCAACCCTGATCTGAAATCACATGCTGGAGATGCACAAAAAGGTAGATCAAGACAGGTGGAGCTAGGGAGGTGGGGGGGTTTCAGAAGAACTCTAGTTACAGGGCCAGCTTACAGCAAACAATAAACCAAAGACTGTAAATATTGTACAAGCAAGCTCATTGGCTGCAGAATCAGCATATGTCAGTTAGCTTGTGCAGTATTAATTATCTGTTAACTAGTAGATTGAATGTAAAGGCTTCTTATTCATATCCTCTCTTTAGGAATAAACACATTTAAGGGGAAATACTTCCACAGCCGTGACTACAAAAACCCTGAAGAATGGAGAGGGAAGAGGGTAGTTGTGATTGGCATTGGCAACTCTGGAGGAGATATTGCTGTGGAGCTGAGCAGAATGGCCAAACAGGTGATATGCCACCATAATGCAAGACTGTAGTGTACTCTGATGAGCCATAACATTATGACCAGTCAAAATAAATATAATTTATCATCTCTTAAAGGGTTAGTTCACCGAAAAATTTAAAATTATGTCATTAATAACTCACCCTCATGTCGTTCCAAATTCATAAGACCTCGGTTCATCTTCGGGACACAGTTATTTTAGATTAAGTCCGAGAGCTCTCAGTCCCTCCATTGAAACTGTGTGTACGGTATACTGTCCATGTCCAGAAAGGTAAGAAAAACATCATCAAAGTAGTCCATGTGACTATCGAAAATAGATTTTGGTCCAAAAATAGCAAAAACTACAACTTTATTCATTATTGTCTGCTCTTCCATGTCTGTTGTGAGAGAGTTCAAAACACAACAGTGTAGTGATATCCGGTTCACGAACGAATCATTCGATGTAACTGGATCTTTTTGAACCAGTTCACCAAATCGAACTGAATTGTTTGAAATGGTTCACATCTCCAAGAAACATTAATCCACAAATTACTTAAGCTGTTAACTTTTTTTAATGTGGTTGACACTCCCTCTGAGTTCAAACAAACCAATATCCCGGAGTAATTCATTTACTCAAACAGTACACTGACTGAACTGCTGTGAAGAGAGAACTGAAGATGAACACAGAGCCGAGCCAGATAATGAACATTCACAGATAATGTGCATTCATGTTGACATATTTAACTAGTTCTACCTACCTAAAGATTGTTGCAGACCAGGTACACCTCTTTATGACAATGGTGTTCCTTGGTGGAAGTGGCCTCTTTCTGTAAGATAATGCACCCTGACACACTGCACACATTGTTCAGGAATGACCTGAAGTAGACGATTAAGTGTTCAAGGCTTCCAAATTCCCAAGATCTCAGTCCAGTTGAGCATCTGTGGGATGTGCTGGGTCAACAAGTTTGATCCATGGTGCCTTCACCACGAAACCTATGGGACCGAATGTGCTGCTAACATCTTGATACCAGACACCACAAGACACCTTCAGGGGTATTATAGATGTCCATGCTTTGGAGGGTTGTTGCTGATTTGGCAGCACACAG
Organism: Carassius auratus; assembly: GCF_003368295.1. NCBI lineage: Eukaryota > Metazoa > Chordata > Actinopteri > Cypriniformes > Cyprinidae > Carassius > Carassius auratus. The sequence goes on from NC_039287.1 coordinate 6,833,251, forward strand.
AGGACAAATTACATATTAGATGGTTATGATATTTTGGCTCATCAGTATAGGAATTATTATACTCTTATAGAAACCTTTATTCCACATTGTATATTTTATCCATATTGCATTACACTATTCTTGGCAAAATACCCACCATTCACATTGTTTGATTTATTATTTTACTTTAACCAAAAAGGGCACAAAGGTACCTAAGGGGCAAGGCTAGGGTGGCTGTGCCTCCATCAAAATATCAGATCATGTTCCACAGAAGACAAAAAGACAGATTTAGAATAAAATTATGGTAAGAAAATAATGTCAGAATTTACTATTTTGGGTAAATTGTGTCTTTACTTTCAGGTTTATCTGAGCACCCGAAGGGGATCTTGGATATTGAATCGTGTAGGAATCAAAGGTTTTCCAGCAGATATGACGTTTAATAAAAGAGCACTATGGTTCTTTCGTTTGTTGTCTGTTGGATTTCTTAACAAATGGAGAGAAGAACAGCTCAATAAACGGTTCAACCACAAGCTCTATGGGCTGCAGCCTGCACACAGGTACTGTGAACACTGGAAGTATCAAGACTGTTGAAGTTCATTTAAGCAAACTCTTCCATGCTAAATAATGATGTTTTGTGAGTGAGTGTGTACATGTGTTTTTTTTTTTTTATCTGGCAGAGTTTTCAGTCAACATCCCACTATCAATGATGACTTACCAAACCGCATCCTGTCTGGTACTGTCTCAGTCAAGACAAATGTTAAAGAGTTTCGTGGGTCAAGTGTGGTGTTTGAGGATGGCACTGTTGAAGATGACATTGATCTGGTGGTGTTTGCCACAGGCTACACTTTCTCATTCCCCTTCCTGCCTTCACATTTAATTCCTGTCTCAAAGAACAAGGTATCCCTGTACAAATACGTATATCCCCCAGGATTGGAGTGCCAAACTTTAGCCGTGATTGGTCTGATCCAGCCTCTGGGAGCCATTATGCCCATCTCTGAGATGCAAGCCAGATGGGCCACACGTGTTTTTAAAGGTATCAAACATGACTCTGAACTCCTTCACTCTAAAAAAATAAAGGTTCTTCATTGGCATTTATGGTTTCATGAAGAACATTTAACTTCCATGGAACCATGGTTCTTTATAATAGAAAAAGCTTAATTGTGTTTTTTGTTTTGTTTTTTACACTAGGACTGTGCAAACTGCCTCCAATGAGTGCAATGTTGAAGGAAATTAAAGCAAAAGAGGAAGCAATGGCTAAAAGGTTCTCCACACGTAACACATCACATAAACATATATCACAGCATTCACACAGTTTCTATATTTAAATGTATGTCATTTTAGTGGATGTTGATGACTCTTAATCTCACTCTCGTGCAGGTATGTGGCCGCCCAAAGACACACTATCCAGGTCGACTACCTCCCCTACATGGATGAGTTGGCTAAACAAGTCGGTGTCTGTCCTCCAATCCTGAAGCTGCTCCTGACAGACCCAAGATTGGCTCTGAACATCATCTTTGGGCCCTGCACCCCGTACCAGTTTCGTTTGTACGGACCGGGACAATGGGACGGTGCACGTCAGGCCATCCTGACTCAATGGGATCGAGTCACCAAACCCCTGAAAACACGCTGTACACCAGAGCCGCAGTCACAGCGCTCCTCTCATTCACTCATATTCTCAGTGTCTGTTGCAGCGCTGCTGTCTGCTCTGTATTACAGCAGAGCCAGTCTGCATGCACTCATAGCAGACCCTTCATCACTCCTGGACAAGATCAGGGCTTTTCTACCATCGCCACTGACCACACACTGATCATGTAATGTGAATCAAAAACATAACAGAGTTGATTAGGCTGAACTATATCAGTGAAAAAAATAAGTAGTGTGTGGAAATTCTTGCATTCTGAGAATTTTCTATAATAATGCTCATATTGATTTTTATACTTGAAGAATTCCTTTGATTTATCAGTAAGTGCCTTAACAATTGAAAAACTGATTTTATTGTAAAGCTGATTTTAATGTGTGGTTTAATTTTTTTAATTTAGGTTTTGTAGTAGTGTAGTTTTGTCTGTAGTTGTTTTAGTTGTTGAAAACCAGTATGCACCATAAACGATCTAATGAAAAGAAATGTATAGATCTACTTTTTCAGCACTACACAAGCGATTTAAACCACTGAGAGCATATTAAATTATTTTCAAGTAATATCAAAATGTAACTGTATTATAATTAAGAAATAGCCAGTTGTGTTATTGATAAGAAAAATAAATCAATAAAAATAACAGTGAATCTATGTGAAACCACATTTAATTTGACGGGATTGCTCACAGTCAGTAATTAAAAAAAAGTGCAATTTATTGTAAATGCATTTTATTGTAAGTTGGGATGTAGTAAAGCTATAAAAGAGTGAGTCATGCATGCGCATTATTACTGATGTAAATAAAATAGACACTTGACAGGACAATTCTTATGGATAATCATGGACAGGCAATAAAAGTTGTAAAATTAGGTCACTTTGAAGGCCGCTATAGGACATTTCACACAGGATCTAAAATCTAATCACAGTTCAGACCCCTTTTATTATGACAAAACGTGTACTGACTGCATTTTACTTGTGAGGAACAAAGTAAAAAATCTCACAAACCATCTTAAACTGACACTGACTTTTGAGATGCTTTTTAAGGCCTTGTTGTATGGAAAAGAGCAGTGTCATCATTCTGCCAAACATCTCCTTTTGTGTTGCACAAAAGAGACAAAGCCAAATGGTTAAGTGTTATGCGAACAACCAAAAATATATTATAATAGATAAAAAAGGTACTCATAGAGGTTAATTGTGGACAAATACAAGCTTGGATTATTCATGGAAAATATTGTTTTGATAATAAGTTAAAAAAAATGTACATTATAAATATTATATAATATTGTATATATCAAGCTATGCCAAAAGGTGTTTGCTATGTACACTCTCTGGAATTTTTGTGAATATATTTGCATAATTTGTTATGATACAAAACAACCAGTCAAGCTTCTTCCAAAAAGTATAAAGGGCGCCATCTGCGGTGTCTGACGTGTTGGTTAAAGGCGCTTCTTCGGTCGCGACGTTGCGCAGCGCCTATACGTGGTGACGTCAGGCTCTCGTGGATTGGCGCTCTGCCATCTTTGATTGTGCGACAGGCCGCGGCGCGAGCGGGGCCCTCTCTCGAGTGCACGAGACACCGCCAACGGCCCGTTACTGCCCACCTCACTCCGGCGGCGCGACCAGAGAGACGTAACGAGAAAGAAAACCATCGAGAGAGGGAGAGAAACGCTTCTCTCTTGTTTGTGGAGGAGGTTTTGTGGGGTCGCTAACCGCTCGGCTAACTGGGACTAGCATAGCACGAGCTTTTGTAATCCACAGCCGGCCTCTATCTCTCACACACACGCTCAAAACGCACAATACAAAAGGCCAAGACACATACCTTCTGGACGGAATAAACGATACACTTCAAGAGAGACGGGACCGGCGGAGACAGGTATGTTAACGGTTGGTCCGCGTGCTGCAGCTGCTGCTCTTTTAAAAGAAAAGACTCCGTCTGGCTAATGTTAGCACTGCCGTGAGCAACGACAAACCACCTAACCAGAAACAGTTTTCTTTTCTCTCACACAGGTCCGCATTAATATAGACGGGTTTAGTTTATATGTTGCTGAAAATATGATAACCGGACAGCCTGGGGCAGATTTTGGGGTGAATGGGGGTTTGATGGCACCTCACAGGGCCCATTCACCAGCCATTTTTAATAAATGCCTCGTTTTACCTGTGAAATACTTACAGGGGTTGTTCGGGAAATTGTTTTGTTTGTTAAACGAAATGTTGTGACCTAAAACCTGTCGTTATATTTTTGCATTTTAAATCTGAAAGGCAAGGCACTGGATACCCAGTGTCCTATTCTTGGTTGTGCAGAGGTAGGTTAGCCAAAGGTGATGGCTCACATGACCTTTCCATGTTACATCTAACAAAATATTAAAATCAGTGCAACGAAATGAGCGACCACAACTTCCACTATACTACATGCAGGTGAGCCACTAAGCACTCAATAGCTCTATGGCTTATGCATGCGTGGCTGGCTTATGCATGCGTGTGTGATCTAACCATGTCTATTCTACTGTATCATATTTGGTACAGGAAACTAAAGCATCTAAAATTGATCAACATGGTTGAAACTTTGCTAAAAATGCTGTTTTACACCATTGTCTTTCTTTCTTGGCGTTATCTTAAAATGTATACTTCATTCTTCTGTGATCCATGTCACAAATTACTTACTCCTTTTGTGTGCACGATGATGTTCCATGGGGTTTTATGAAAATGGCATCACATTGAGCAAGTCTGAAGCCTTTCAACAGTCTTTCAACAGAATCAGGAACAAGTTATATAGGATTTGATTCATCACCGTGGCATCAGGGGGGAAGATACTTGTGAGCGCCAGTAGAGGAAGATGATCATTTAACTTCCACCTAAAGAGCTTTACATATTCATGAGGAAATGCCACTGAGAGCACCATTGGTTGAAATGAGACAAACTTTGAGGAGTGCTTTTAACAAAGAAAGAAACTTGAGCCACAGGAACAGGAGATCAAGTGTATGTTTGGAGACTTCCTGGTAACTGTGGATCAGGTTGAGCTGTGAGAAATGATTCATATTTGAGTATGTTCTAAATTGATTTAAAGTCCCCATGAAGTCTAGCACCAATATGTTAGTCTTTAGGTTATGTATAGTAAAGTTGAGTTTTAGTGTCATTCCGTTATTTGTGTGGACATACTGTGGAACAAAATGTCATGCCTCGCAGGACCACAGTGCTACATAAATACAGATATGCAGCAATTAAGTAAAATCACATAAACCTATCAACTAACCCAGTGGTTCCCAATCTTTTTCAACTCTCGGCCCACACATCCAAACACATGTTTGTGGCCCACTGCAAAAAAAAATTTAACTCACCCCGTTATTGTTGGGTTAATAACTGTCTTTATTGAATGAACTGGCAATGAGCAGAAAATAACTCAGGCTGGCACAGCTGCTGTTGTTCTGTAGCATATGAAGCAAAAATATCTAAGATAAATTGGCGGTTTATCCTTAAACCAATCAGCGAGCTTGAATAGTGGAAACATAGTTACTGTTTAATATTTATTTTTCTTATTTAGATGTATATATGAAATGGTGTTATTATGTTACGACTTAGACATTTTTACATATATGAACAATATTATTATTTGGTGGCCCACCTGCAATACCATCGTGACCCACTAAGGGGCTGCGGCCCACAGGTTGAAAACCACTGTGCTAACCTATACATAGAGCTGGGCGATATATCGAATATTAGCGATAGTATCGGAATAATTTTGACGACTATGTAAAATTGGAATATATCGGGAATATCGAATATTTCAAATTCAAGCATTCTTTCCCAAAAGAACGCGCAGAATGTCCAAAAAAGGAACCTGTAACTGCTCTACGCCCCTCTACTACGAGAGCTTAATGATAGCGGTTGCCAGATAACAAGAGTTTAAATCTCAGAATCAGAGCTCCACTGTTACAAGGATACATTTTCTGCCCGGTGTTTGCTTATTTTAAGCAATCTGGCAACCATGTGCTCACATGCTCACTCCTCATTGTGGAAGAGCCGCCGACGATAATCTGAAAACACTAACAAGCTGGAATTGAGCGATCTAATGAAAGCGTCGTTCAGCCGGTCTGTGTTCTGTCGTGAGATCTCAACTGTATTGTTTGCATTTGTGATCGCAAAATAAATGCACTTACTCGACCGCTGATGTTTGAATAGAGAAACATAGGCTATGGCCAATTGGAATTACTATTGGGGAATTTCACTATGTTTACCAGTTTCCATAATAGACAGAGAGAAGTCTTTGGTATTCATTTATATATATTTATATATAAGAAATAGCTATGTGCTTCAGCAACTAGCTCCACATCTAAGAGGGTTTTTCAGTAGGAACATAGTTTCATGCCACAGAGCTTCTCTTTAAACTGCAGACAGTTGACAGACTTGTGTTCTTAGCTTAAAATTTGTTAAAAAAATTAAAATAAAATACTTATCCCAGTTGCATAGTTTAAATTGTGAATTGCATGCACTAAAAAGTTGACAGAATGCACTTTCTGTACTTAATTTGCTCTGCTTCAGTTACATATAGGCCTACATGTATTCATTTAATAAAAAGCAGTAAGTGATCTCTTGGTCTAGATTTTTTTAACTGCTTAAATAAGCTGTTTAATCGAAATTGTTTTTTTGTGTGTTTTTATGGGCAAAAGAAAATCATGTTTTTTTTTATTATTTAAATACAAATGCAAACATATCGAGATATATATCGAATATCATAAAAATTGACAATATCGAGATTTTTTTTTAATATATCGCCCAGCTCTACCTATACAACTAACTTAATGACAGATTTTATCTATAAATGTACTATATATAAATGTTAATCTGTACATAAGCTAAAAAATTAGCTGGTCCATGTTAAAGGAGGTAGGGGGTTTGTGTGGGGTGATTTGAGTTCAGAGCTCTCACAGCCTGGGGGAAAAAGCTGTTGAGCAGTCTGGCAGAGTGGACTCTGATGCTCCAGTACTGTATTCCTGATGGTAAGAGCTAGAAGAGACTGTGGGAGGGATGAGTGAGGTTCTTCACCATAATGTTGGCTTTACTGGAGCATCTTGTGTGGAAAATGTCCAGGATTTAGGGGAGATGGGCACCAATGATCGCTGCAGTTGTGTTCACTGTCCGGTCTTGCGGTCTGCTGGACTACAGTTCCTGTATCAGACAGTGATACAGCTGGTCAGCACGCTCTCAGCGGTTCCGCTGTAAAATGTGGTGAGGATGGGTGGAGGGAGACTTGCTCTTTTCAGCTGGTGGAGAATGTGTAGCGTCTCTTGTGCCTTCTTGGAGAGTGACATGGTGTTGGTGGTCCAAGTGATATCCTCTGTGATGTGCACCCCCTGAAATTTAGTGCTGCTGACTCTACACAGTCGAGCTGTCGATGGTCAGTGGGGGGTGGTCAGTCCATCATAACCTCCTTTGTCTTCTCCACATTGAGGGACAGGCTGTTAGTTAAATATTGTGGTGAAAGCGGAGATGAAGTGGATGAACATCATTCTGACAAGGCAGTCTTTATCTTCTAGGTGGGTAATTATAAGGCAATGTGCAAAACAGTGACAAAATTCGCATTTAGAAGATATAAGCATTCAAAGCTTGCAGTTTCTGCCGCCAAAACGGCTCAAAAATTGATGTCATATCATACTTCTCATCAAATCTTCTGGCCAATCAAAATGCTCTCTGGAATCCGAAGTGCCCGCCCCCTGCACTATTAAGGTAGTAGGAAATGATTCAGATAGCGTAAATATGCTTTCGATTGGGGCAAATGAGATCTGGTTTTACATCGTTTCACGCGAAACGAGCAGCGCACACAGTATGATCCGGACTTTGGCTCTGGTCCAGAAACACAATCCCATGGACTCTTTTACCTGATGTTTTGAAGGAAAATTGACATTTGTGACAAATATGTGCAAACTGTAATGAGGCAGAGATCAGTTTGTTCCTCAATTTCTGCGCTTGCACTGAGATTGTTTGCCAGCTTCAGTGAAAGTATAACGAGCCTAATGTTTTCAGCTCGTACGTTACACGTCACGTGTCATTACGGGATCTTTACGGGTTGTGTGTGAAAGCACGCACGTATCCCAGGTAATCACTGGCAGTGTGAAAGTGCAAAATCTAGAGACCTTGGAACAATTGCCGGAACACTTTACCTGTGTATTTGCCGGAATCGCAGTGTGAAAGGGGCTTAAGAGTTTCATATTGAATCTAGGGGTAAGCTATTAGACTGTGGCTGTCAAATGTGGCTTGACCGAGCTCAATGGCTCTGGCCCGAGCAGATATAATGTAAACTCTATTGGCTATTTTAAAAAGGGGGCAGGGGCTGCTCTATATGTCCCACCATCTTTTCCTGTTTCAGTTGAAATTACGTCACCACATAGAATAATATATAAATCAAAATAAAATGGTTTCAAGGCACTTCAGGGGAACTTGAAGAATGCCCCTCACCAATCAACTGAAAAGAGATTGACTTTTCTCATCCCCCAGAGACTGCAGCTCAATGCTAGTGGTTACTTTGCTCATTTGGGAATGTCAGTGGAAAGCAATGATTGGCTCGTGTTTTTGGGTGGCAGATGGCTGCGGATGGGGGTATGATCGGATTTCGGAGGTTGGGGTTGAAATAATTAAGATGTTTAATTGAAACCTACAATGCATTTTATCTTAATACAATACTTTTTGTACAACAGTTATAGTTTACAACAGCATTTAACATGCTTAGAATTAGTTATTTAAGAGTTACACTTTCCCAGCCTTTACCATTTTGGTCTTAAACATCCAAAGAATGAATCATGCTCTCTTGGGTTTTTAGCCATTCATCTGTCTGTCTCCACCTCCTGTCCTGCAAGTCTCGAAATAAAGAGGCAGTTGAATTATGCCTTTACAATACACCAGACAGCTGGAAAGATGAAATCTCATGAGGTGTAGATTGAGAGGAAGTTGGCATTTAACCGGTGAAGCTACACATTTTTTCCATATTGAATTGTTTGTCTCAGTAAATGCAGATAACCCAAAGATGTAAAAGATGACCGCTTTCACTTTCATTACACCTTTTGTCTTGTCATGTGACTTTTAGTTTCTGTGTGTAGAGTTGGTTTGCACAATGTTCAGGTTTTTGCACTGTACATATTTGATTTGGCATCATTGTTGCCTTTGAAGTAGGGCTGGGGTATTTTGCAAAAAATAAAAATCTTGATTTTTCAAGAATGTTTGACCAATTCTCAATCTTTTTTTTTTTTTTTTAAACTAGTAAGCTTGAAAATGTATCTACAGTATGAGTGAAGTAACTTATTCTTTGTTAACCCTCTAGTTAAAGACAATTCTATTCCAAGTGCAGCACACATGAAGCGATGAAGCGGTCAACATGATGTTAATTTGTAACAAATAATTTTGCAGCAAAGATGCAAAAACTACAACTACATATTGTGCAAACGTTTACACATTTCTGAACCTATATAAGACGAGAAATTCTTTTAGAAAATCTCAAAAGTCAAGGTAACTCAAAATGATTGAAGTTATAACACCAGTAGACTTTTATTAACCATAAATGTTTTTTTTGTTTTTTTTACCGCAGCTAAACAAGAAACATCAGACATGCAGTAGTAATTCTTTACAGGTGTTCTTTTATCTGTGTAAACATGGAAGTGTTTGACTGTTGCGCTCGCGTCTCTTGCAGCATCTCATCTCATGCATGAAACGGCATTCTAAAAACACTGTGCTCAAATTAAAAGTTCACTCCCATCTTCTTGCATGTTTTACCTATTCCATTGCCTGCATCATGTCTTTGTCAAAACAAAAGCAATGTGTGAATGACGCCTAGTGCTAAATTTATGGTCCTTCACAGAGCGCGTCACATGCGACAAGATGTGGTTGAATCGTTCTTTTCTCTTTACTGTTATCACCGGCAAGTGTCTAATTCTAACATTTGGTAATATTTCTAATCAAAATATTCGATTCCTCCTTTTCTGAAAATTAAAATCGTGGCAAAACTATGAATTTGAATTAATCCATAAAATCTGGAAAATCGGCCAGCCCTACTTTTAACTATCCCATAAGTGACCAACTGTTAAAAAGAAAACCGATTTTCATTCAAACAAATCGATGTAAACCACACATTCGAGTTGATCAATAAAATCGATTTTTCGCCCATACCTATTGCAGTACTATTTAATCCAGTCAATATAGTATAAGTACCTAGCAGTATAGATGAAACCAACATTTTATTTTAGCCAAACCCATTTCCAACAAGGTTATCTTATTATATTGTTACCTTATAGACTCAGGGATAAATCCGTTCCAGACACGGAAGATGCTCTGATTTGAATTTACAACATTTATTTTGCCAGCCAAACATGTTAGATGTAGTCATAATTTTTCATTGACGATAGCAACACAAGCTGCTCCAGTGTTCAGTCTTAATTTTATTCATATTAAAGCTTTGAGTCTGTAACAGCTGCTTAAGGTTTCAGTGTTAATTTAATCTGTTATGGATAGCATTATATACAAATGAAGTGATGAATAACACATCTTCATATTTCTGTGTGCATTGCAATGAACTGTGTTTGGATATGGTGAGGTGACCCTCTTGCTTCTACTGCTGTCTTGGCATTAAGCCACGCACTACATCAATATGAATGGAGCCCCATGTGGCTCACGGTAGATTGACCCCTATAACTGTCAGTTCTCCATCTACACTGACATTGGCATAACAGCGAGATGATTTGAACCATTGAAATTCAAAGATGTAGAGTTCTGAATGCCTTTTGCAGTTCATCTCCTTTAAAGGTTCACAAGTTGTAATAGACATTTTGACCAGTCAAACTTTGGTCATTGTTTTAAAATTGTTACTGTTTTCAGCCTGTAAGATTCTGCCTCAAACAGGAAGTCAGAAAGTCTGATAAAAGGCTGATTGTTCACTTAATACTTCAGTTATTCTCTGCAAGTTAGGGGAATGGCCTTTTATTAAACCTTCCAGTTTAACCCACTGAATCTGATTTTAAGTAATGTTTGTGAAACGAGTATTAAGTATCATTTGCAAGCGCTGTATTTGAGGAGAGTTAGTTGCTCATATGCACGTTTGTCTTTCTCTCTGTAGTTGCTCAACAAAGGCTCCTGGTGTTGCATTGTAGCCTGCACTTAAGCCTGACAGGAAATATTGCTTAAAAGGTGCAGGTAGATATTAGATAAAATATCTGGTTCTACCATCTGCTCACTGAAGCTTTCATTTCTTGGTCTCTTCTAAAGGGCTGGTTCTGAGGGGTGAGGCCGCAGGACCAGACTCAATGAGTTTCCAGCGAAATGTCAGAGAAGTCAGGGCAGAGCACCAAGGCAAAGGATGGCAAGACCAAGTATGCAACCCTTAGCCTCTTCAACACGTACAAGGGCAAGTCTCTGGAGACCCAGAAAACTGCAGGTGAGTCAACTGACCATTCTTATAAACAAGCTGTTGGAAAATACTGTTATCATCTGTAGTGGAGTGAATCTCTCGAAAGCTGTCAAGAACATGTCCAGGTTAGGGCTGTCACTTTTGTGAAAAAATCATTTTCGATTAAGACATAAGTGTTCATTGAATAAATTGTAAAATCGATTTTCCATGTCTAAAAAAACATCAAATAACAGACGAACGTAAAGAGAGCGCTGGAAACGCACAAGTCAGCAATATTTCTTATTTATTGGCATGAAGTTTTGTGCAGAATAACAACAACAGGAGTGCAACATTCTCGAAAAAATATATATGCAGAGGGGACGGATGCCATAACAAAAGAAAAACATCACTGCAGGCTTCAACCCGGCTGCATTTATGATTTAGGCAATTAAAAAATCTCCAAGATTATTTTAAATAAACTAAAAAAAAATTTTTTTTATTGAACGTAACCGAGGTTAGGCTAGGTGCACACTAGGCTGGCATATTGAATCGGCAAAAAGTTTTTTATTCACTATATGTCCAGCTGTTGAGAAGACCGCTCCGACCGCACTGATGTCCCAGTGACACTCAGGTACAGCTGCGCAAGGTGGGGGTGTTACTGCCAATTTTCCACCACCATAGCCGGTCGCTGTCAGCTTGCAATGGTCCTTTTCATAACTCAGAATCTCCTGTAACTAGATGCGCGAATGAGGCGAATTCGCATCTACCGTGCCGCGAGACCTCCAGACGTGCGTAAACGCGTCTCTACATTGATTTAGCATTGAAATCATTCGCGCCAGATGCGTTTGGTGTGAACTCAGCATAAGAGGTCGCTTTCGATGTCACTTGGGTCTTATAGGCGCGTAAAATTGCTAGTATTTTTGTCAAGCTTTTGCAAGGCATACTGTACTTTCGGAATTATTTTTCTGCTTGATTTGTGAGTTTTGTTACATCTATATATATTTTAATTGTTTAATTATAAAAAATTTAATAATGTACATATTTGGTTAAAATAGATTCCCTATTTTCATTTGCGAGACTTTTTTTGGTTGGTCCGATCGATTGTGCAATCGATTTTCGAACTAAAATTGACAGCCGTAGTCCAGGTTACATTTCACATCAATCTAAAATGGTGAACTGCATTTTGCATAAAGAAAATTGATTTGTTCTCTTAAGAATGGTTAAGAAAATAAGAATGGTTCATTGAGTAGAGTGTCAAGTGATGGCACTAGAGTCTTTGAACTGTCGTTCATTGATCTCCCCAATCAGCTTTCTTTTGAGTCACTGGATCAAATAAGCAGCCTTTGTCCACTTAAGCCCCTTTCACACTGCCATTCCGGCAAATACACAGGTAAAGTGTTCCTGCAATTGTTCCCGGGTCGCTAGATTTTGCACTTTCACACTGCCAGTCATGACCCGGTATATGTGCGTGCTTTCACACACAACTCGTGAAGATCCCGTAACGACACGTGACATCAGCGCGTGACGTGTAATGTACGAGTCGACAACGCTTGGCACGTTATACTTTAACTGAAGCAAGCAAACGATCTCGGCGTCAACGCGGAAAGTGAGGAACTAACTGATATCTGCTTAATTACAGTTTGCACACATGTTTTCGTCGCGAATGTTGATCTTCCTTCAAAACAGCCGGTAAAAGAGTCGCGCGATAACGCACGTCATCACTTCGATACGGAATTAGATCTGGCTTTTGTTCACACAGCGCTCGTTCCGGATCGATTACCGCAATGTTACTAGGTCCCCGACCCGGGTTCAATTCGGTAATCAATTCCGGGACGTGGTTGCTTTCACACAGAAGGCGACCAGGCAATGTTACGGGAATATTGCGGGTCCGACGTGCAGTGTGAAAGGGGCTTTAGTCAACGTTGTGCATTCCTTTGAGCTTTTAGAGACTGCCCAAGAACATTTGTTGTAAGATTACTGCTGCTATTAACAATGTTCCTGTAAAAATGACGTTGAATTTTTGGTTAAATTCTTTTTTTCAAGATTAGAAAAATGAAAAAATGGATGTATTTGTGTCATAGCTAATGATTTTGTTTTGTTTTTCCCACTAAGTTGCTGCCAGACATGGGCTCCAAAGTTTGGGCAAAGTTGCGGTCAGCCGACGCATGCCCCCTCCGGCTAACCTGCCCAGCCTAAAAGCTGAGAACAAAGGCAACGATCCCAACGTTAGCATCGTACCAAAGGACGGCAGCGGATGGGCCTCCAGACAGGATCAACCAGGAGACGAACGGTAAAACTCTTAAAATGATAGTTGTAGTTCAGTTTTGGATATTCCAAATATACTCTACACTAAATGTCACATTGTCTTCACAAATGGAAGTCGTCTTGTCGTCTTGTTTTGTACTCATTATATTTTTCTGTTCCACTTGCACTTTATTTTATGTTTATAGGCAGCAAGAGACCCCTCCACCACAGCCAAAGCCAGCTGTTCCTCAGACCTCTGATGCCCCTCTGGGAGGCAGCCGCTCTTGGGCCAACAGCAAACAGTCTGGGCAGCTGGATGGTAAGCCATTTCCTTTGTAAACCTTTTCATCATTGTTAGCTCTCGAAACCCTACTCTGTGAACTATAAATCCTTATCTAAAATTTAAGCAGCAGAATAATCTTAATAGGGCTTGGGCGTTGTGACATCATTACTTGGCATGGCCGCCACGTTTATAGCCTCCTTCACTGCTACTCGGACTACTGCGCAGTGTTTAGACATACTCCCTCTCATCCGTGTGTTTTAATTTTATTAATTAAAAATCTATTTCAACCATGGTAAACCGTTGCTGTATTGTGGGGTGTAATAGTGAATGGAAAAAATGAGAATGTATTAACTTTACACCGCTTTCCTGCTTGGAGGCGCGACCACGGAGACCATAACATCTAAATATTAATTTATATAGCTTAAGTCAACATTGAAAATAAAGAATTTCTCGGGTTACTCTTCCAAAATACGGGAAATTTCAACATTCATCTTTTTGTTGCTATCCCTCTGCTGACAGCAAAAATTCTTACTACAAAACTGCTGCATTAACTAACGTTAAGCGATTTGGTTGCTTAAGTAAGCAAAACAATGCTTTGAAAACATCTGTTTTGCTAGAAGGGCAAGGAGTAGCAACAGGACAACAACACAGAGACTTGACAGGTCCGATTGAAGGGCTAACGGGATATTTTACAGGAAAATACTAAAACGGGAAGACAGCGCGAAAAGAGCTCAAATACGTGAGAACCCCGTAAAAAACGGGAGGGTTGACAGCTACTAACTACACTTTTGAAACACATTGTTAAAAGTCCATGTGTGAATGGTTGTTAGCACTAACGGTTACTAAACTAGCAGCTAGATAGAGCACAGCTTACCGGATTACGGTATACTGTTTGCCGCTGTTCCGGTTCTATGATTTGCAGCTCCTGAACCCATCCATTTGTGAACTGTACATGAGACTTCAATGACTTGTAGCTTCGGAACTATTCTGAAGTGTAGGCGCTCACAAAGCAAGGTAGCTGAAGATTAGCCGCCTATTTTGTCCGCATACCAGTCCTTGGCATCCCTATTTAGCATATCCCTATAAATCCCACAACCTTTTTGCGATTTTAACATCTTTTTTCTTTCTCCCAACTGCTCTTCTCGTTCAACTTGCTGTATGTTTACATTCGTGAGGCTAGCAACATGGACGCCACGTCCCAGAATGCAACACTGCGCACAAGCTCTATTGGCATGAGTTTTGAATTACTGAAGCCAAGTGCTTAAATGTTACTGTGTTTGCAGGAGCTCCTCGCATGAGCAGTCATTTCCATCAGGAGTTTCCAAGTCTGCAGGCAGCGGGTGAAAATCAGGAGAAATCAGGTGATCAGGAAGATGAACCCTACGGGCCAGGCCCCAGCCTCAGGCCTCAGAGTAAGTCCATCGTCCTTTACATTGTCTTATAAGATTTGTGTAACATATAGTAGTTGCAACTTTTTAGGAAAAAAAGATATGCAGCAGTTTCTCAATGATAATTCTTAAATCTAATCATTATCACCCTCACTTTGGCCATTCGTTTGCATTACCTACTCAGATGTGGGTAGCTGGCGGGAAGGTGGAGGCAGGAACTTAAATGTTGCTTCCAGCCCCTCAGAGAGTGATGGAAAGCCCTCTGAGGAGTCAGGCGTGGGTCGGGGCACACCATCTCCCTCAGGGGACTCCGATGAGGCAGGCAAACCCTCTTCTGGGGAGGGCAGAGAAAAGAGAGACGCCAGAGACAGACTCCCACCTACTGCCCCTCAGCATAAACTCAATGGTGGCCAGCAAACGGCGAAGGGAATATCATCTCAGTTCCAAGCTGCCCAGTTCAGGAGCATGATGCCGCCATATGTAAGTGATATATATGTAAGCCTTTGTGTATAATTTCATCTAACTGCTGAAATATGACATGCTGCTGTGGATTTTGTTTAGTACTGATTTTGTGAAGTCTATTTGGCAAACCTATTTTAAAGTGTTTTATCTTTTCAGATGTTCAATGCTTACCCTCGAGGGCCCTTTCCTCCTGTACAAAGTAGCTTTAGATACCCTGGTCAACAGGAGATGTCTAAGTAAGTGATCCCAAAAGGTCTGAACTTAAATGGCTTCAATCTCTAGAAGCTAAGATTGAAAGACAGCGTACTTTGTCCTTTTTTGTTCACATAATGTTGATGAGTGTGCAGTATTTAGACTAGACGTTGATTTCTAAAGTTGAAGCTACAGTTCTAACTAGTTTTTGACCTTGCAAATTTGTCTGAAGTGTTAAAAGTGAAAGTGCAAGCAGTTGAAAGTGAGTTTGTTATTGATCAAGGCAAGCAATTTGGTATTTTGGGATACTTCCAGGGCATTGGGCACTTTGTAAAGTGTAGCTTTTCCCTTATCTCTTCTCTTTTTAGGGGTCCACGTTCTGGTGGAAGACCCTCCCAGCCTCCCTCTCAGCCATGGCTGCAGGATCCAGACAGGCCATCAATTGTTAGTGCCACTGAGCTTAAAGAGCTAGACAATCTGGACACTGATGCTGATGAGGGTTGGGCAGGTGAGAATGACTTGTTTTAAAGTATAGGAGAAATCCAGAGATCTTTTGTTTATTTGTTACAACATGGTCAAATATAGAGCAAAAAAAATAATAAAATGCATGTTTATCTCCAGTCTTATTTTTGTTCCAAGTATGTTTAAGCAAGTTGTTGTGTCATTGTGCTGTTTTGTTGTTGTGAACAATAATGAAACCATTTGTTAATTGAGTCACCATTTTTGGTCTTTATTAGGTGCTCAAATGGAAGTTGACTATACTGAGAAACTGAACTTTAGTGATGATGAGGAGAACCATTCTGCTAAGGAGAAAGGCGATAACTGGTTAGCATTCAGCTTTGTGGCTTGTTTTACTTTCATCCAAAAAAAAATTTGTGCATACTGAACATTGGCCCTATAAAACATTCTTGCTGAAACACAGGGAGTGGATGACTAAAGTTGATCGCATGAGGTCAAGAAACGCTGATGTTCAGGAGGGATGGACGGAAGAAGAGGGGAGGCGTGACAGCAAGAGCTCATGGGCAGAAAGTGGAGACCCTAAGGCTCCCTCCCCTGGCAATATTGTCCATTATAGCAAGACTGTACCTCCTCAAGACCAGCAGGTATGTTGTGCATTAGAACAGTTGTCCTATCTCTGATTGGACAAAGTTGGTTTTTTTCCCCCCCTTATTTTTGCTTAATTGTTTTGTGTAGGGCCAAACTATTGGACGTTCTGTGGGAAGTGGTGGCTCCAGTGTTACAAAGCTACCCAATACAGCACCCCCTGCTAGTGAGGAGGAAACAGAAGCGTGGCGGCAGAAGCGGAAGAAGCAGTCCGAGCTCTCAGAAGCAGTAGAACGTGCTCGCAGACGGCGTGAGGAAGAGGAACGCCGCATGGAAGAACAGAGACTTGCTGCATGCAAAGAGAAACTCAAACAACTGGAGGAGAAACGACGACCTTCGACTACAGAAACTGCTAAACCAACTATACAAGCTCATGGTGATAACCAGGAAGTGACTGAAACTGTGCCTAAACTACCTGCTGAAACTCCACCCCCTCAGCCTCAACCACCACCTTCCCCTGCACAGCAACCCTGCCCTCCCATGCCAACCCATGAAAGGACAGAGCCCACTGTGGAGGAGGTGCCACAATTTGTTACCCGACAACCTAGCCCTCCTGTCCATAGGACTGCCCCAGAACCCCAAAGCAAGGTTGATACTGCTTTAACTGAGGAGGTGCATAGACCGGTGGAGAGACAACCAATGAGAGACTACTTCAGTGTTGAGGAGCCCAGAGGTAAATGAATTAAAAAAAAAAAAAAATCATAAGCTGTTAAAATTCTAAAGTGCATTTAGAAAAGTACCTTGGGGTACAGGTGATATTTTGGTTGTAAAACTAAAGTAATGACATGAACGTACCTCAATTCATACCCTGAAGTACAATGTGAAAATGGACCAATTGTGTAGGGGTGTTGAAACTCTGGTTCGAACAAAGCAAGTGTGACAAGAACCAGGTGTGGGAATGTTTTTTTTCTAGTTTTAGATTTAAAATGCTAATTTTTTTATCTGTTTCAGTTGAGGAGCCTCAGTTGTCTTCAACCAGACTCGATCATTCGGTCAGTGATGATGCCCCTCTCCCAACTAAACTGGAAAATGAGGGAGACACTGGGACTGCTGTTCGTCCTTCTGTCACCTCTGGATATTCAAAACAGTTCCAGAAGTCTTTACCACCCAGGTTCCTTAGACAACAGGTGCTCACACATTGTTCTGGCTTTAAGAATAAGTGTTAGTTGGAACCCTGTGGATAATGAAAATGAGAACTAGTATTCTTTGTAGTAATTCCTGCTTTACTGAAATGTAATTTGTGTTCTCTTAAATTTTTCAGGAACAGCTTAAACAACAACAGTGGCAACAGCAGCAGCAGAGTGGTGGGGGTCCAGTCTCTCCCTCAGGGGGTTCAGCTCCCCCTCAGCACAGATCCTTATACCAACCTATCGGCCCCCACCACCAACACCTTGCTTCAATGGGATTTGACCCACGCTGGCTAATGATGCAGTCTTACATGGATCCCCGTATAATGTCTGGGCGGCCACCAATAGACATGCCTCCTATGCACCCCGGTGTGTCTTACAAACTAAAGTTGTTTTCCTTTCTAGAAATTTGGTAACAAAACCATGCACTGTCACTAGACATTACACCAAAACATTACATCTGACAATTTAATCATTTCCATAGTTTTTTTTCCAAACACAGAGTTCTATATGTGTCTGTTTTAAGTTGTAGTCATTTTTGGATTTCAATTCCAGGGAGAATGCCTCCTAAGCAGCTGGTACGACGAGAGCCCACAGAAAACAGCAGCTCAGGATCAGACACTTTTGATCATCTGACCAGACCAATCAGAGAACACGGAGTTCCTAGTGAGCCTCGGATGGTCTGGGGTTCTGACCCATATCCCTCAACAGAGCCCCTTCCCTCTTCTGCAACCATTAAAGGACGTGAAGATGGCAAGGAGACAAGGTGAGAAACTGTTATTTTAGAGGGTTTAGAACAAAATCATTCCCTGTCCCTATATAGTGCTCTGCGTGCCATTTACCATACAGAAAAAACTTAACTCTATGAACAAGTAACCGATTTCAGCCACAGCTTCAGCGTCTATTCATAGTGTAGAGGGCGGGGTGCTTGAGATTCTAGAGAGCATTTGATTGGGCAAAAAATTTGAGAAGCTGAAGTGCAGGTTCATGTCATCAAAATCGTTGATCCATATTGAGGGAAATGAGAGACTAAGTTTTGAATGCTTGTATATTCTAAAGAATTTTGTCATTGTTTTGAAGAACACCAGTTTTTGAGAACCTAAAGGTTAGCATTCATACTTAAAGCCAAATAAATTCCATTTAGATTTCATGGGCACTTTAAATGGGTTAATTCATGTTTACTGAAAAATGGCTGAAGAATTTGGCTCATGCTGCCCTTCTCTGTGAAGCCCCTTTCACACTGAGATTCTGGATAATACAAGGGTAATGTGTCCCGGCAATTGTTCCCATACCTTTAGATTTTGGTTCATTCACACTGCCAGGGATTTCCCTGAATCTGTGCGTGCATGGATGCATCAGGATATGATGTGTAATGTAGGAGTCAGAATTACTAGGCACGTTAACTTTCACTTAAACTGGTGAATGATCTCTGCTTCAGCGCCGATAGTGAGGAACTACCTGATCTCTGCTTCATTACAGTTTGCACATATTTTGCGACACATTTTTTGTTATTGCCGGGACTGAACCCGGCAATGTTACTAGGTCCCCAACCCAGAATCGATCCCGGGATGTGTTTGCATTCACACAGAAGGCAATCTGCCAATTTTCCGGGACCAATGTGCAGTGTGAAAGGGGGCTCAAGAGACTCAAATCAAACA
Organism: Carassius auratus; assembly: GCF_003368295.1. Taxonomy (NCBI): domain Eukaryota; kingdom Metazoa; phylum Chordata; class Actinopteri; order Cypriniformes; family Cyprinidae; genus Carassius; species Carassius auratus. The sequence goes on from NC_039287.1 coordinate 6,852,682, forward strand.
AACATACATAATGGCACACATGAAACTCACATACTCAAACTCAACATACTGAGGAAACTTTTTTTAAATGTTTAGTTTTGAGCTATTTTGCAAAATATTCTCATGATTGCAAATGTTACATCGATATTTGTTCAACAAACAAGTAGTTAAATACGTTCACTTCCAGAATGAAAATTGTCATTTACTCACCCTCCACTTGTTCCAAACCTGTATAAGTTAACTTATCCTTTAAGTAGTTACTTACATTATAGACACAATGTTGACTCTTTTGTTCAGTTTCACCAATGAAAATAGATCAGAGGGGAGTAGTTCGGTATATTTGGCTAAATGGATTGAAATAGAGCGAGGGATGATGGAAGAGTCGCCGTTATCTGCCCTCATTGCAGACAACAAGTTAAGAACTAGAATTAATAAGGAAACCAACCCATTGATCAATGTATCATTCAAGAATATTAAGATGGTGTGCCTTTGATACTGATTTCTTCAGTATTTTGGGCTTAACCAAAATGACTTTTATAGATCTCTTCAAGTGAGGGATTATTTAGAAAGTAAAATTAAACCAGGAGTACTGTCAAGGGCTGAGTCAGGAATAATAAAGGTTTTCCTAGCAGTATCCAAGGCTCAGCCATGTAATAAGATAATTTCAAAGTTGTATAAGGGTTTTTTCCAAACTTTACCCGAAAATACTCTGTATATAAGGGACAAGTGGATAAGGGAAGGAGACTTAAATATTTCAAATGAAGACTGGGGCAGAATTTGTAGAGCACAGTGGCAATCCACAAGTTCAGCCACATGGAGAGAATTCTGTTGGAAAAACGTTATCAGGTTTTTTACTACACCATCACAGAAAAAAACATCAAGGGAAGGGTACTAGCTGCTGGAGATCATGTGGGGAAATGGAAGCGAACCATTATCACATTTTTTGGAGGTGTCAGAAATTGAATCAATACTGGCATGAGATTAAAGGAGCTCTGACGGCTGTCTTTGGGGTAGAGATTGACTTTACCTGTGAATTTTTATACTTGGGTAATATCCCCTCAGAGAGGTGGAACAGAAATGATAAGAAGTTATTGTTAATTCTCTTAGCAGCTAGTAAAAAAGTAATTACCAGAAAATGGTTCAAATCAGAGTCACCCACGGTGAAGGAGTGGATTGATATAACACATAATATATATGCAATTAAAAAATTATCTTTATCCTTAAGAGCATTAAGGGAAGACTTCCTCCAAATATGGAGTAAATGGATTGATTACATTAAACCAGTATGCCCAGACCTCTTTTGAAAGGTTCAATTTTTTTTTTTTTTTTTTTTTTTTTTTTAAACTTTTGGAATATGGCAATTTTTGGAATCTTCTAAGTAATAGCTCCCCATGTTTTATTGTATATAGTTATTGTTAAGAGGAGGAAACAAAGCACTGGTGACACTTGTAAAAACTTCTTTCCAGGCCTGAGAGAATATACTCTATATTGATAATTGTTTTTATGTATATATGAGTATGGATGTACAGTATAGGTATGTGTTTATTTTTCATTATTATTAATACTGTTTTGATTTATATGTAATTGCATAAACTTTCAAGGGTCTTTGATTTAGGAATATATTGAAGGCTTGCTTTCTGTATTTCCCCTTGAAAAGTAAAAAATTACAAAAAAAAAAAGAAAATAGATCAGAGGTATTGCTCATTCTCCAAGAAACGCTCAGCGTTTTTGTTTCTGAACAATTGTGTTTTGAAGGAATCGGTTGAATGACTACTGGTGGTTTAGTCTCATTTTTTTTAAAGCATACTTTTTCCTCCTGCAAAATGTCTAATTTGTATATTCAAAATTTGAATTAACTTATAACATTATTTACTGCATTTGTAATTTTGCTGTGTAAATTGTTTAACTTAATTGCGAACAGCCCTGTGGTGTATAGATTTTTCTTAATTGTAAGAAATTGACATGAAAGATAATGCATACATTTAATAAGGTTAAAAATATTTGCCTTTACAAAGGTAAATCCCGGTGTAAATATAAAAAAACATACAGATTTTGTATTTTCTGTATTTATTTAAATCTGATAGAACACTGAAAATATTGCTTCTGAATAAATCCTTTACACCACCAGAAATGTCGGTGATGCGGTGCTTTTGTGGTTACTTTGACCTTTTTCATATCTGTAGACAATATCCCATAAAATGTATATCATAATAGCATTTTCAACGGCAACTATTTTTTCTTTTTACACTAAATGAGTTAAAAGTTACATATACATGTTATATAATGTCTTTTGTCACTACAAGTTTGGTCTTAAATTTCAAAAAGTAGAAATTAAAAAGGCCTTAAAGTCTTGAACTTAACTTTTTCATATCTGAAGACACCCTGTTGTTGAACAATTATTAAGACCAATTTTTCCCCTTTCCCTCTTAAAATAGATTGGATGCTGGTCTGGAGCTAGATAGAGGTCTATCAGGTGTCTATCCTCGGGACCATAGCCCACTTGAGCCCCGGGGCAAGAGCCACTTCTTCAGGGATTCATCTGAAACCTTGGCTTCTTTTAGTCATGTCTCGGAAGAGGTTCCAGGTCTCCTACAGACTGACAGAACCCCAGTCATCCCTTCTTTTGAACCTGAGGAGACTAACCTCTCTGGTGCAGATGAGGTGGAAGCCATTGGACAGGCTGTATTGAAACGTAGTATCTCTCAAGGCTCAAGTCACTCTCTGAAACTGGAAGAGCCCAGATTTGAAGGACTTACCATAGCACAGAAATCCCTGGACTTCCCTGATACTGTGGAAAGACCTGAGGACAAGTCTAGAAAGGAGCCTTTTGGACAGGGGTCTGTGATCAACAGCCGTTCCACTCCTCCTGTGGCTAATGATGGTATGCACAAAACCGACAAGCTTACTTTACCTGCACCCAGCAAGCAGAAGTCAGAGATGCGCTGGGGATCCCGTGGATCTGGATCTGGAAGGAGAGAGGGTCCTGGAGCAGAGCGGCCAGTAAGGAGATCTGGACCCATTAAGAAACCTGTGTTGAGAGACATGAAGGAAGAGAGGGAACAGAGAAGAGAGAAAGAAGAGCAGCACGAACGAGGGGATCGATCCAAAAAAGAGGGTGCTGCTCCTAAGGGTGTTACTTCAGCTGCTGTAGAAGCATCTGATAGACCTAAGCCCTATGGTGATGGTAAGAAAGTAGTGGTAGAACCTGAAGTGGGAATAGCAACTGGTGGAACAAAATCCAGAGATCTGCAGACAACTGTATGTCCTGCAGCTACATCTCTTGCTGAGGATAAACCAGACAAGCCTCCATCTAATGACAAACGTAATGAACCCAAACTACCATCTCGCAAAGAGTCCAACCTCCCTCCCAGAGCTTACAGGAGAGATGAGAGGGAGCGGGGCAGAGATGAGAGGGAGCGGGGCAGAGATGAGAGGGAGCGGGGCAGAGATGAGCGGGAGAGGGGCAGAGATGAGAGGGAGCGAGACCGAGAGAGGGAAAGAGATGTGGAAAGAGAGAAGGACTGGCTTTCTGATTACAAAAGCCGTGGTCGGGGAGAGTACTATTCCCGTGGCCGAAGTTACAGAGGCAGCTATGGTGGGAGGGGCAGAGGTAGCCGTGGTCGTAGTCGAGGGGACTACTCGTACAGAGAGCCACGGTCACGCTCGGATTTGCCATTAGGTGCCACAGGGACAGCTAGTTTCCGCTGCAGAGAAGAGAGTGAAACCCGTAGCGAGAGCTCAGATTTTGAAGTCTTGCCTAAGCGCAGACGCAGGCGAGGCTCGGACACAGATTCTGAAAGTGAAGGCAGAGAATCTGCCAGTGACACTGGAGCATCAGATCGTGAGCCCAGCTCCAAACCGAGCAGACCCATCCGTCACGAGCTGCTGGAATCTCAATCCTCTAAATCTGGTTCTGGTTTTGCAGCTGGAAATCTTTCTGAGAAACCTGTGTCTCGAGATGAAGATGGGCGACCCAAACCAGGTTTTTTGTTAAAGGGTGAGGCCACACGCCGAGGCAAAGGAGGATTGCACAGCAGGCGAGGTGGTGGCAGGGAGCGAGGTGGCCACAGATCTGCTCCTTTCCGTCGGGCCCCTGTTAAAGAGGCCTCACAGTGGCCCTTGAAGCCCATGGAGACCTTTCGGCCAGAGGAAGCAGAGACCTCGCGTATTGATAGTACCCACTCTGAAAGACGGCACATCAAGTATGACAACAAGAAGATTGGAGAGGGAGGACAAAGCTTCCGGGAGAGGCCCCGGAGACCAAGGGCAGCCCGTCCTCCCAGACAAGACAAGCCCCCACGTTTTCGGAGGCTTAAAGAACGTGAGGCAGCAGTGTTTGCTGGGGAAGCGATTCCTGGTGTGCCAGTACCTACATCAGTCTCCCCTATGCGGTCCAAAGCTCCTGGAACGCTGGTCTCTTTGCCAGAGGGAGTGGCTGATACCAGAACAGCACCTTCTCTGACTCCTGATGTAACTTCCCCTGAGCTTCCTGTCCCAGAGACCGTTGTCCCTGAAATGGGAGCCACCACTGTAGCTGCTGCTGGTAGCAAATCACCTGACTTGTCCAATCAGAATTCTTCTGACCAGGCCAATGAGGAGTGGGAGACGGCCTCTGAGAGTAGCGACTTCAACGAAAGGAGAGAGCGAGAGGACAAGAAGCAACTTGAAGCAGCCATGACTTCAACCACCGCTGCTACTACCACCTCCACCATGCCAACACAGATCTCTGGAGGACAGAGCAAATCACCAACAGAAAGTGTGGTAATCCCTAAACGGGAGATCGCCTCGGTAGCCAAGAGAAGCTTCTCAAGCCAGCGGCCTGTGGATCGACAGAACCGCAGAGGAAATAGTGGGCCTAAAACTGGTCGAGGGTATCCTGCAGGCAAGAGCGAGAGAAGGGGAGGATCTGGAGCCAAATTGGGACGCAGGGGGTGAGTACTGAACAGTGTTGTCTTAGGAACCAAAAAGTTATAATGTAGCCGTTTATAGGAGAAATGCATCTGTTATGGTTTAAAGCAGGGCTGTTAAATTCAGCTTCTGAAGGGCATCTGTCCTACAGAAATTAGCTTGAACCCTAATTAAACACATCTGATCAAGGTCTTAAGGGGTGCAAAAAACTTTAAAGCAGTTGTTATAGCTAAACTCAATGGGACAGTGACCCTCCAGTTATTAGGTTTGTCATTAAACCTTGAACCATCAATGTCATCGATGAGTTTCTAGGTTGATGACGCCTCTTTGACATCTGGTGGAGGTTTGATTTTGTTATTACTGAGAAAATTGTGACCTCTGAAAGCTTTGTAAGCCTAACTTTATCGTTAACCAGTTGCACCAAAGGACTCTACTGTCTACTTGGGCAGTTGCGGTTAAAGTTGAATGAATTGCTAGTTTAGCGCACATCTCTAAATTAAATATGAAATTGGTATACACGTTTGTAACTTGAATAGCATTTGAAGAGAGTGACTAAATCACAAAACAAACTGTAAAGTGTTCATCTACGAATTGGGTATATTTAGGAATATTTAGATCTGATTTGACAGATTATTTTAATAAATATGAAAAACCTAACGCTGTACACCTATGTCACATGTAACTTTAGAGATGTTCCCTAAACATCCAACGTCAAGCCTTCTGACAGTGGGCTGAATTTCCAAACCTTTGATGCAACTATCTCTCACTCTAACTTTTCTCTTGCTTTTTCCCCCAACAACCCTCCGATTCTAATTTATTACTGAGCTAATATTTTCTCTGTTTCCTGCAGTGCTGCTGCTCAGAATGCAGAGGCTGGTCAGGCCAGTACGGGTCAGAAAGTTGGGAAAGAACCAGCGTCCAGTCGCCGGAAAGAGGAAGCAAAACATGCTGTCAAAAAACCCAAAGAGAAAGAAAATGCTTTGTCTCAATTCGATCTCAACAATTATGCCAGTTAGTATTCAATACTCTGTATATTTTTGATGCACCTTGAAATTTATAAATTTAATATTTAGTAAAATTTGTTCCTAGCTGTACATTATTTGCAAGTACAGCTTCAGTATTAAAATAGTTATTTAATTACTTGGTCTTAACATTTAAACTGAATAAAATGTAGGTTATTCTTTTTTTGGATACTCATTTATCATATTTCTGCCCCAGGTGTAGTGATCATTGACGACCACCCAGAGGTCACAACGCTTGAGGACCCTCAGTCAAACACAAACGATGATGGGTTCACTGAGGTTGTTTCACGGAAGCAGCAGAAACGTTTGCAGGATGAGGAACGAAGGAAGAAAGAAGAGCAGACTGCACAGGTGAGGAAAGGAGGGGAATGTCTTTAGTTCAATTCATTACATGCATTGCATTGTGGCAATTGGTACACAAGACATCATCTCATCCGATGTATTCTGCAACTCTCCTTATGCTGTGCAGAACTGGAGTAAAAAGGGCTCTGGTGAAAAGGGCAGGGGAGGTGGCGGTTCTAAACTCCCTCCACGATTTGCCAAAAAGCAACAACAGCAGCAAGGATTGGCAGCTGGGCAGCAGCAACCGTCAGCTCCAGCTCCACAGACCCAGGCTGTCCCTCAGCAGACTCCACCACAGCCAGCTATCTCTGTGTCGCAGCACAGCCTGCCTGCCTCTAACCAGAGTCCTATCTCACCCCAGCCCCTTGAGGGTGCGGTGGCACCTCTGGCCCCCTCACCTGTAGACTTCCCTGCCAAGAGTCAGACGCACAACACACTGGGTACAGAACTGTGGGAGAACAAGGTGGCTGGCTCCACTGTTCTCTCTGATGTCAAAAAACGTAAGTTCCTCACTTTAAAGCCATGTTTACATGAAGTTTTAGTTTAAGAAACTATTTGTAACCATTCATAAAGAACAATTAAAGCCAATGAGGTTTTTCTTGACAAATTTGTTCTTTGATTAATTTTACAACATAGTAACAGTTGGTTATCTTATTGTCTTGCTATTATAGTTGGACCTATCAGCCCTCCCCAGCCTCCATCTGTCAGTGCCTGGAACAAACCCCTTACTTCATTTACTGGGCCCGTTACACCTGAGGTGAGAGGAAGATATTGAAATTTGTAATAATTTAAAAATGTTTTTAAGCAAGCTGTTTTCCAAAATGCTATGTTAACTGGCTGACCTACACCATTTTTTATTTTCTGAACGTTAAGTGCTGATGTTTTTGTGGTTGTGTTTTAGGGTGTGAAATCGGGAACAGAAGGTGGGGTTGAGCTGGGCATGGACAGCATCCAGTTTGGTGCCCCGTCTTCAGCAGGAAGCACTGACAGTGACGGAGTGCCCGCCCTTCTAGAGAAAACCTCTGATAATAAACTACCTGAACCCAAAGAGCAAAGACAAAAACAGCCTCGTGCTGGACCTGTCAAACCTCAGAAGGTAGTTCCTGCTTTTATCTCAAAGGACCAATTTACAGCAGCATTTACATCACATAATACAGCATATTTCCAAATGAAATGGGATACTTACCAAGACGTGTTACAGGTCTTAATTTCATTGTTGTTTGGATTAGGGATGGGTCACGGTTTTCGAATATTCGATTAGTTGATTTTAATTACGGAATATCGATTAGGCTTTGTGATTATTTTCTAAGGATGTGAACCGTGCCTGAGCGCGTCTTACCCCCAAAGGCCGGTTCGGTTGACTGAGATCTCTCCGTGCCACACTCAAATGTGGTTGGTTGGAAGAGGTGGGCCAGAGCGCGGTTCAGTTTAATTAGAGTGCAGTACGCATGCAGTGAGCGCTAACTGTGCCGGAGCAGGGAACTATTGATGCGTGCAGCATGATTACGTGTCTTCTGTGTCACCATATCCCAAACTACTCAAAATAATAAACCACAAAGTTAACAAAATGATGCACTCCTCTGTGCTGAGCGAGAAACTTCCTGTTTCCCACGTATTAAGTCGTGATTACGAGCTAGCTGCATTAATATTTGTTATTTGTTGGAAGAATAAAATGTAATATTCCACTGGTTGGTAGCCACAAACATTTACTGCCCATATTTATATACTTTTTTTTTTACTCTGTTATGTTGATGTTTCTGAAGTTAATAACATTATGTGACTATTCACAAGCTTTTAATTATGGTATAAATGCTTGGAAATATGTAATGTTTTAATCACAATAAGATTTGGGCTTGGTTACTTTTTATTATAACACAAAACCTCAGCCTTCTGTCAAAGATAAAATACAAACAATATTTTTTTTTTACACTCTTTAATTTGTAATAAGACATTCGCCTCCTTTCAAGCTGCATGTGAATCAATTATATTTTTCTGTTTAATATGTGCAGCACAAAATAAAAACGAATAAATATTTGAGTGCATGTTGGAAAAAAAAGTTGTTATATACAAATGAGTGTCTCGTGAAATAAATCAATTTGAGTAAAAAAAAACAAAAAACATTAAGCTTATTACTGTTTAGTTTTAAACGTGAAGAATGACGGGTGCCACTATTATACAGGTGTAATATATTTTACTTCACGCAATGTAACATGATTTTATTATCGTAACTTTTACTTTATTCCTAAAATATTATGACGCTAATAATTGATTTTCATGCGTTTTTTTTCTGAGAATGATAAATGGATCAAAAATGCTCAACTCACTGTCTTGTGCTGGCCACTTTGTAGGCTATTTAAAAAACAAACAAACTTGAATTTAACAAACATAAAATGTTCCATCATATTTCTGAATTAAATAAAGAATCTAAATGAAATGTGATCACTTTGCCATTAAAAACCAAAACTAAACTATTACAATGGCTTCAACAGCAGCTGTGTATTGAGGACAGTGACACGGGCTTGGGTCGGACTCGGGCAGAGAATTCTGATTAGCCCCGGGCCGTGTAAGGCTTTATATTAGTTCCCTCGTTTCAATTAAAAGCTCTGAAAAAGTAAAAACTGAATTTTTACTAGTTGTCCCAGACTTTACAGATACTTCTATATAGGTGTGTAATGTACATTGTTTAAAACTCAAATTTTCCTCCTCAGTTACCTGACATCCCCCCTCCAGAGCACAAGGAATATAAACCTGGTCCCATTGGCAAAGAGCGTTCACTCAAGAACCGTAAGGCTGCTAAAGATGTGCGTCAGTCCGATGGAGAGGTCTTGGATAAAAATGGAGCTAGAGGAAGCCGAGACAGAGACTCCAGCTCACCCACTAAAGACAAAGTTCCTGAGCTGAGTGGAGACATCGAGGGCATGATCACTGCTCCAACAGCGGAGTACTCCTGCAGCTCTAAGGTGCAATTTAATATATCTTTGCTTCATTTCTTTTTATTAAACGTTTTATGGGTCATGTCATTTTGAATGAACAGTTTTCTAGGTTTACTTTGTCATTTATTATTCCAATTTTTACTTAATAAACTGTTAATTGCCTTATTTTACAATACTGTTGTTTTTACTATATTTTTTGATCAAATGTATGGATCTAACTTGGTGAGTGTAACAAACTTTTTAAAAACATTAATCTTACCAACCCCAAATTTTTAATGGTACTATTAATATTATTGAAAAACATAGTTGTAAAGAAGTTGTTTTCTGACAATGTGTCGGTTTATTTTGCAGGAATCAGTGACTGACTACACAATCCCATCTTCCTCGTTAGCGGACAACGTCCCCACTGCAGGGACCAAGATGGAGGAGAGCCTCGTGGCACCTGTACGTGCTTCAGTGCTGTAATCGATATGCGTGTGTATAGGGTTTCTCTCTCTCTCTCTGTGCGTGTGTTCTGATAGTTTTTTGGTCGTTGGTCCAGGTGGCGCTCCCGCACCCAATGCCTATTCAGCGAAGAGAAGCCCTGCAGCAGAGCTCAAGCCTTGCCACAGTCTCTCCTGCTACTGTTGACCTCACACTTAAAGTAAGACGCAGACACTGAATGATTCATTGGAAAGTCAGAATAAATGTGATGTTTCATTCACAAATCCTGATCCACTAATCAAAAGCTTTAACAAATGGAGTCAAAATGTACTTTACACAATTAAAGCAGTGGAGATATGCTACCAGGATCATCTTTTAAACTGCTCCTCATTGTTTTCTTGCAGATGGAATCTGCGCGCAAGGCTTGGGAGAACTCGCCTAGTCTTGTGGAAAAGAGCTCTCCGGTCACCTCCTCTGCTTCCCCAATCACCAGTGGAGGAGGAGGAGCAGGCAGTGCCTCCTTCAGTTCCTTCTCTAGTGCTTCAGTGCCTCAGATACCTGTGGCCTCGGTCACCCCCAGCACCTCCCTGTCCGGTAAGTGTTCATGTGGACCAGAACACCGCATGAATGGGTACGAAAGAAGGAAAAAAACACACATGGGCCGAATTTTAATAGTGGGCTTCGGTTCTACAGGATCTGCAACCTACACAACATCCTCTCTCAGCACGAAGAGCACATCAGCCTCTGACCCTCCCAACATCTGTAAGGTGAAGCCCCAGCAGCTGCAGAGTTCAGGGATGTGCAACACTAACTTCTCCCACCTGGGCTGTGCTCCATCTCTGTTACCGCAGCAACAGGCCCCACAGGTGTTCGTATCCCAGTCTGCAGCAGGTAAAAGCCCACATCACCCTCAAGTTTGAACATTGTTTCTACTTCTCCAATTCAATAATTTAGAAGCCATTATACACTTTTTGATCATTATAACATTTTTTATTAATATATTGCATTGTTTCTGATTAAAAGTATTAATCGTAAAAAAAAATGTACTGACTTCAGACTATATTTATGTTTCTTGTTTGTATGACATTATTTTGTCTATATCTACGTGTTATTCTTTTGAATAAGTGATCATCTGTTTCTTACGGTGTAGGTTCTGCGGCCCAAATCCCGGCTTTCTACATGGACACCAGCCACTTGTTCAGTGCGCCCCACCCTCGCTTGGCTCCTCCTTCTATAGCACAGCAGCAAGGCTTTCAGCCTGGACTCTCACAGGTATTTAGTTCTGGTGGTCCCACACCAGCAGGATCAGACATTCAAGTCATGATTCATAATTGTTGTTTTCAGTGGTCTAATTTTCCTGAAGTTGTGGTTGGTTAACACCCTTTTGATTTCTCTCTTTCTCTAGCCTACAGCGGTGCAACAGATCCCCATCCCCATTTACGCTCCTCTGCAGGGGCAGCACCAGGCCCAGCTGAGCCTCAACACTGGACCTCCGGTGTCTCAACCTCAAGACCTCTTCAGCTCCTCCATGCAGTCCTACAGGTATTACAGACCGAGCTGCTGTTAACTCTGAAACATCCCAAAAATGACGTAATGTGTAATCTCTCAATCAATTTATAGTATGCTGTCTTGTCTACTCAGGTCTCAACAGGCATTCATGCAGAACAGCCTTTCCCAGACGTCTCCCATGATGCTGTCTGGGACTCCACTGCACAGTTACCCCGGAGTGCAGCCCCCAGATTTGGGCAAGCCTCAGTCCAGCCTGGCCTATCAGCAGACCTCAAACACCCAACACATCCCCATCCTGTTTGAGCCCCAGCTGAATCAGCCTTCTGGCATGGGAGGATCACAGCTTATAGACACACATCTACTGCAGGTCAGAATTCAATTTCTCCCGATGGTGGCCTAGTATATACCCCCCCACACACCTTTTTTATTTGTTCAGTCTGTCATGATTGTGATCTAAATTCTGCTGTATTTCTCTCTCTCTCTCACACTGTGATGATCTGCAGCGTCAGGGAATGAGTCAGCACTCAAACCTGTACTCTGGACAAGTTCAGCAGCAGAGCAGCTACTACAGCTCAACACAAAGTCCCAACTCTGCCCTGCAGCAGGTGACCGTTCCTGTGCCGGGTTCACAGATGTCTTTGCCCAATTTCGGCTCTGGTGGTGGTCAGCCACTCTTGGCTTTGCCTCAATCCCTACCTCCGACACCTCCCCAAGCCCCGCCCCCCAGCCTCAATCGCCAGCCCCCCAGCAATCCTCCCTACCGTGGCCTTATTGGCCAGAATACACACAGTATGATGCAACATTCCAATAAGGTACGCTTATAACATTAGGTTTAATTTGTTACTTTTCTTTTTTTTTTTTTTGCAAATTTATTGCACTTCGTTATTTCATTTACTGTTAATAATGAAGTTAATTGTAGACCAGGAATATTTACTCCTGTTGCTACTTGACAATTGTTAATTTTGGGCCCTGTTTATATTAATACACACAAACATTAATGGCATTTTCTTTTCTTTTTATCCTTTCATCTCAGCCTAATTATTTATGAGAGAGGCATTGCTTTTTCACCACCTACTGTTAGAGAGTGAAATTGTATTTTCATTTTGTTCCAAAAAAAAAAAAAAAACTGTAATATTTAGGGATGCACCGAAATGAAAATTCTTGGCCGAAACCGAAAACCGAAAAAGAGAAAACCAAGGCCGAAAACCGAAACCGAAACACCGAAATAAATTATGCCAATTATTAGTACCATTGCATTTATTGCTATGACCGTGTACTAACTTTACTAAAATTAAGACATTGCAATTGCATAAATTAATATTAAAGTTTCAAAGATAATTACAATTACATAACTTATTTAAAAAAAAAACACACAAAAATACATAATTACAAATGATGCAAATATGTATTAAGCACATTGCAACAATGCACAGTATAAAATAAAATTCAAACTAAAAATGTATCCCACTCATGTGTATATTTAATAATAATGTACAGGCCTACTGGCCTGCAGAAAGGTTTTAAAATGAGCAGTTCTCTCATAAAAACAAAGTGCATTTAGGTGAAGTGCATTTGAAATTTTTCTCTGTAGGACTAGAAAGTGCATTACTTCTCCAGTAGGCAAGACTGTTATCACTTCTGGGGATGGGGACTTCAGACAGATAACCATCTAGCTGTTGAGCAGTTGAGCTTGTCATCTGCCTGACATTTGAGAAATATTTGAGAGAGTGTATTTAAATAGGGCCAGGGCATAAATGAACATTTTTATCAAATTAAAGCAGAAATCTAGCAGAAAATCTAGCATAAATATAGCTACAATCTGATATTATGTATGTATATATGTTTGTGTGTGTGTATAAGAACAAAATAGCCAACGTATTATTATTATTTGAGGCACTTTCTTGCAGAATTCCACTGAACATATCACACAACGATGGTGCATGCCACTCATCTGGTGCAGAGATCAGTCTTTTTTTCTGCGCTCTGATCTGTCTCCTGCACTTGGCGCTTCTCCGTCTCCACGCGGGTTCTCCGCATCCAGCGCGGCCTGGATCATTTCTCGTGCGCGCTGCCTTATTTCCGCATCCAAGTAATGGTCTTTATAACGCGGATCAAGCACATTCGCGATGAAGTGCAGAGGATCCGAAAAGATCTCAGTGAGAAGTGTGTTAACAGACTCTTTAAGACTGTACTTTTCTTTGTTTTCACTTCGTGGTCCGTCTTAATCTCTTTGTTAGGAGACGCTTTAGTGCTGCGAATAAAGGAATACGAAGAGAGAGAATGTTCTCACTGGTGTGAAGTGAATGTCGCGTGGAGCTCGTGGTCTTTGCTATGCAGGTGCACGTGCAGGTCGCGGTTTCTGTTTGCGTCATCACAACATTTCGGCCGTGTTGTTTCGGTGATAAAAGTCTATCGGCCGAAAACCGAAAAGGCCATTTTCGGCCGAAAATTTTCGGTGGCCGAAATTTCGGTGCATCCCTAGTAATATTACTGTAGTCTAAAAGCTTATCCTACATGGGGCATATTGAAGCATTTGTGGTTTTTCTGTTCTAGATGTGTGAGATGGATCTGAAGCTCTTCAGTGGTGGAATGGATATGAAGCCTGGAACTCCACCTGTCAGCGCCAGAAGCACTACCCCCACTTCTAGCCCTTATAGGTATGTCTATGCACGCAAAGCCATCCAGATTAAGGACCAGACACACCAAACCATCATCAAAGACATAGTGGTGACAAAAGCCTTGCAGTGTCTGCAATGTTGGGCTTTAAAACACCGCAAAGACTACTGTCAACAGGCAACTGTGCACACTCTGTGCTTACATAAGAGGAAATAGCTGTCCACACCATTAGTTGGTTGTATTCGACGTAGGACTGTGAATATGCACTACTGATCGAAAAAAAATGTGCCACATATTTTAGAAGTCATAATAATATGCTGATTTGATGGACAAGAAATATTATTTTTTTGCTGCTGTATATTTTTGTGGAAACTGATATCCTAAACTTTTTTAAATTATAGTGTAAGGCAAAAAAAAAACTAATTCTGATTCTTAAACAACCAAAGCAATATCCCTCACCGATTGGGCATGTTGAATTACCAGTGAAGCCTTTGACTTGTGGCAGCTGTACAGAACACAATGCAAAAACAAATGCTTAATATCAGCCTGATATTGGCCAACCGATGACGGTTGACTTGGTGTCTCATGGCCTTCATGTACAGTGGATGCATATCCCTGCTCTGTTGTAGCCGTATTTTGTACGTTTTCTGACAGCTTCCTTGTTTGTGTTCTCAGGGTGTGCTCCACAAGTCCCAGTAGTCAGTCTAGCAAGATGAACAGCATGCTGTATCCCAAACAGTTCCAGTCGGGATCTGCAGGAATGCGCATTGCCCAGCACTTCCCAGGACCGTTCAACCCACAGGTCAGTTACTACAGACACAAAGTAAGTTGTTGGAAATTTATTTTGATCACACTTCTTGAGCATTAACAGCATTTCCCGTCCGTCACATAAACAGATGTTGTCTCAGGCTAACATGGTGTCTCCATTGGTGCGTCAATCCCATGCAAACTCATTTCCTGGAGGGGTACAGCGTTCACCCATGGGTCCACCCATGTCCTCTAATCTGAGTGGGGGTCTAATGCCCCATCCAAGACCCCAGCATCCTCCACGTGGACCTTCTGGTCCCTCGTTAGCTCCCCGTGGCACACAAGCTGCTCTGAAAGCAGAGCAGGACCTTAAGGTGAGTGTTATCACCACATTTAAATAAATAAGATGATTTTGATTTGAAGAGTACAATAATTCTGGCTAAAATCTACATTTAGCTAAATATTAGTTTTTCTGTACACAGTGATTTAGAATTTGAAACCTACAAGTGTGTTTTTATGATGGCATTAACTGTAAATTGTTAATTGTAATCAGAATAGCCTAATAGCTTTAGTTTTATTTTAGTGTAGTGAATGGTAACTCCTTTTTAAAAAGCATAACTTCTGTTTTTGAAATGTAATGTTAGTGTTAGAAAATGGAATTTCTCTATATATATATATATATATATATATATAGGGAGTTTTTTTAACCCTTTTTTGTACTCAACATAAAGCATATCTATTAGGGCTGGGCAATTTAACACGTTATTGCGTTAATGCATTAATTTATTAACGCCAACAATTATTTTTTCGTGCGTTAACGGTTTTCTTTATTATTATGAGTCTGTTGCTCACTGACTCTGAATACACATACAGACAAATCATGGGTCACAGGAGGTGATGCTCCCGGTCAAATCATTTATGCTAAGCATCAACATTCACAAACCACCCCACACATGTATATATTTTTTTTTCAACTTGAATATTGTGTTGATCGGTTTGAGAAGCTGCTTTTAAAGGCGCTTTATAAAATCTGTTCATTTATTATTATTATTATTATTATTATTATATAACAACTGAACTGCGCTCTTGCCCACCTCTTCCAACCGAACCAGGGACTGCTAGACAGAACAAACACACTAATCAAATGCACAACGGCGAGGTTAAGATTGTCTAGTGAGAGCACACCCTAACTACTCTTCTGCATCCTGCACATACGAGTCTCTACCCACCCATCAAGTGTTGTCCCGCGCCAAACTCTGCTGCGATGGTCGTGCAGGTCTCTTATAGGAAGATGCCTGTTATAATGTTATGATCGAGGCACTGGACTTTAAACATAACTTGATTTTCTATAAATATAACATATTTTCTATGAAAACATTATTGTCCTGGCAGTGACAAAAAGCTTCTTTTATATTTAATGTTATAAGTTAAAATTTAGGCTGCTGTAAAAAAAACCCTTATTTGTTTAAAGTGTTTGCCAACCAAATGTTATTACACTTTTGTTCATATAGCAGTAGGCCTACATTTTAAATGAAAAAAAAAAGCACAATACACTACTTTTGAATGCATTATTAGTTTTCTGCGTAATGTGATTAATTTGCGATTAATCGCAGACAATGTGATTTAAAAAAAAAAAAAAAAAAAAGTTAACCGTTGCCCAGCACTTATTTATACACACACACCCATATGTGTGTGTGTGTGTGCCTACATGGTTACACTCACTTTATTTTTTTGTCATACCCTTTAATATGAACATTGCTTCATTGGACAACATTGGTCAGGGTATAAAATATCATTTACAGATTTATTTATCCCAATAGAAAAATTCTGAAAATACTGAGATATATACTATACCATTTAAAATACAGAGAGATGATTTTAACAATATGATAAAACTCTCTTAGCATTTTTTTTTATAAATAAAATGTTCCATGTAAGACAAGCACTGAATTATAGGGTAGAAATTAATAAAACTTTACCTTGTCCAGTATCCGTATCCTGTAATGGGACCTTTGAATATTTTTGTGGGCAATGGGGGACCTTGGAGTCACAATTTTAGAAGCGCTACTTTAGAGGTTATACGTGTAATCATTTTCTGTATTGGCTTTGAATGTTCATCTTTCTCTCTCTCTCTCTCTCTCTCAGGCTAGACAAAGAGCAGAGGTACTACAGTCTACCCACAAGTTCTTCTCTGAGCAACAACAACTCAAGGCTCCAGTCAGCAAACCGTCCCGTATAGAAGCAGGCAAACCCACTGACAGCATCACTTCAAATCACCAGGGGGCGCCATCAGACCGCACAGAGTCTGACAAATCTGTACCTTTAGCAACAACCAAACCCATCCGGACGGGTCCAATCAAACCACAGGCCATCAAACCAGAAGAGAGCAAATAGTCCTTACTGCTTCTGGATGGACAGATGGATGGAAGGATGGACTGAGAGGCCGAGTGCTGAGGGGAGGGGGGGGGTGTCCTACAGCACCTGAAAGTGGTAGAAAAGTGTTGGGAAGTAGAGTGATGGAGGTTAGTTTTGTGAGGTGCTGTGCATTTCCCTCACACTTACTGTGCCTGTTTTCCTCATCCTTTTATCAGTCCATCCATTCTCTCCTCCGCTGTGATTGGCATTACAGAGAAAACGCCCCTCCATTGTGTGAACTGTACATCCTCAGTGAACAATGAAGGTAGACATCAACATGAGTTACACTTGCTGCTGAGAATGCCATTTTTATAGCAACACGATTTACTTTTTACTTTCTCATTTTCATGTAGAGAAACACATTTTAGGCAGGCAAATGTCTCTTTTTTTGATTGAAGATGTTTTCCCCACATTATCTTTTTTTTTTTCTTCTCCATGTTCTCAAGCAATGTTTCGGTTATGGCGATAAAGATACAATAAAATGTCTACACACACACACACACATACTCTAGCATACCTTTTATTATGTGTATGTGTGTACACCTCTCTTAAAATGACTTATGACTTCAACCTTGTGTATTGGCCTTAACAATACATAGAACATTATTTCAGCTGATTAGGAATTGATTGCAATCGATAAATTAATCTGATACATCTGCAGTCTCCACTGTGAGCCTTCCCTTTTGCCTTCTTGGTAGTCTCAAGAATCAAAGATTGTGTTTGCGTGTGCGCAAAATACCCTTGAAACTTTATCCAAAGTTTAGGCGTCAAGAGACCTGAGTCCTTTTAAGATGAATATATATGATTTTGACAAAGACGGTTCAGCTTGGTCAACAGATAGTAGAATTATGACGGAATATTTTCTTTTTTGTAAACGGTTCCTCCAGACCAGGCCTATGTTTGATTGTGTCCTAAGCTTAAGCCCCTCCCCTTTTCTGTGAATGAGGACAGATGTAGACACGCCCACTTCTGTAACTCCAGTCTTTTACCTTCCAGCCTCTCCACACAGCTCCCAACCATGCTGCTGACCAGCTTTGACTCTCCTGACCAATCACTGCAGAGGAGGGGTGGAGTTTAGGTTGGGGTGAGTGGTCATGCAATTTAGGTTCAGTGCTAAAGAGCGTAGCTGCAATTTTAGAAAAGAAACGTCGAGTGTGAGGCTGCCAGACTGAATAGGGGGGTTTGGGGCAAAAGTGATGAGTCTTGAACAGAGATGACCATGTTTTGGACTACTCTTTTATGGTGACCACAGGCCTGGGTATATAAGGTCTTTCTCCAAACCACTCCCTTGGGTTGCTATTGAAAAGAAGGGGCCTGCAGTTGAACAAGGGTTTCAGTACAGCCCCCTCATTTCTTGTTTAGTAGGAATGAGAAACTACAAACAAAAGGGGAGGAGAGGAAATGTTTTTGTTTTCTTTTTCTGTTTTTGTTTTACTTGTACAGGGGTTAAATTGCTGTATTAAAATATGTAAGGTCTTATTTACATTCTCCTGGTTTGGTTACAGAAATTAATAAAATATGCTGTAAAAATGAGCTGTGGTTTTGATGGGTGTTTTGAGGTCAAATTAATTCATTAATATACCTCTGCGCATGCATGTATGAAGAGAGAAAAAAAAGCTAACTTTTAAAATCTTTATTTTCATATAAGTTAATTCACTTTCATAGCCACAAGGTTCCAGTCTTAACATCTCAAGCAGCAAACAAGTGTCGAGGCAAATTCAAAAGCGAAAAGGGAACATATTCAACACATACTGAGTTATGATAGCATAATTATGTAAGGATTAAGTTTTTATGATTTTTAAAGTTGCATTCCTCTGTACAATGTATAAATCAAGAGGCAGGCTTACTGTAATTGTATGCCATTTATATTTCCCCCCCTTTAATTTATTCAGTGCCTTAAACAAAGAGACGTTACTTACAAAGGTAGAAAAATAATTTCTCTATTAACATGTTAAGTGAACGAAATCACGGAGGATATAAATGTAGCCTCAATTTATAAAAAACATGGCATCATGATTAGATAATTATCTATTTGTTAGTCAAAGGAATATCTTTTATAGCATTTATCATTGGACAGATGCAAAAAATATAAATTATTTCTTAATGTGAAGATGTGCAATGTAGTTACTTATATGCTAACAGTCTTTAACTGTTGTCTTGAAAATGACAGCTTATATAGAAGTCACTTAAGCTTGAATATTATCAGGAAAATGTTTTTATATATATATATATATATATATATATATATATATATATATATATATATATATATATATATATACACACACACACACACATACATGCACCTACTGCAGGTGCTATTATTAATGTTATCAGCATTATTATAGTTGATTTTTGTCCAGTTGTCTATGATTGTCTTTGAATTACAGTAAATCCAACAATAGCAGTCCCTCTGGATGTTAAAATATTAAAACATGACAAAATGCATATATAAGCTTGGTGAAATGGAAATGTATTCTGATTTCTTCACTTTACTCCTGCTTGCCTAGTCTCACATTATAAGTAACCATGTAA
This sequence comes from Carassius auratus, assembly GCF_003368295.1. Lineage (NCBI taxonomy): Eukaryota > Metazoa > Chordata > Actinopteri > Cypriniformes > Cyprinidae > Carassius > Carassius auratus. The sequence continues at coordinate 6,872,111 of NC_039287.1, forward strand.
TAGTTATCCCAAGCATATAGCTTTCTCTGTGCTGGGTTATAGTCTACCATGCTGTTGTAGCGATGGCGGTTTTTGAATGGCACGGAGATTGTTTTACCCTGGCTGGTTGCAGTGTCATACATGTGATTTATGGTGGTGTTTAGTGAGCTGTAACTAGCTACTGTGTACATCTTGCCACAGATCATAAAAGCATTCGCCACCGATGTCTTGCGGATTTTAGTCTCCCAGGTGCCCTTCACCTCCAGGTTTTCGGGGTCCAGCTGGGAGATCATTATAGCACCCTTGGCTTTGCTGGTGCTGTAAATGGCCCATAGACCGTTCTCATCTACTGCGAGGTCAATGTCTGTGTAGCCACCCCAGGAGTAGGGGAACTGACCGTGAAAGCCAGCTTGGGGAAGATCACGGCGGGCAGCAATGTTCTCTGACTGTAGATCGTATCTTAGGAGGATGCGGCTGAGCTTCTGTTGGTAGTACAAGGAGCCTCTGTACATTGTGGCACCCGTGCTCTCCATAGATTCCGGCAAGAGGAGGACTTTGGTGGGAAAGCCCCGTGACAGCTGGTCCATGTTTTCATACCCGAAGAGTTGACGCACTTCAGACCCTACGGCATCAATGCGCCATACCATCTCGCTATTATAAGGTTCTTTAGCTTCTGGGTCTTGCATCCAGACACCGTATTTACCAGCAATGGTTTCAGCCTTGCGGTGCACCTTAGGCTCCTGGACCCACACCAGATCCCCACAGCCTGAGAAATCAAGAGATTGGTACAATTGTTGGAAAACCAAATGGTTTTGAGGAAACGTACATTTCAGATTGCACCTGGAGCCAGTGACATGTTTAAAGGAGACCCCATTGAACCAAACGCCGCGAAATATGATGGACGAGAGGAGACCTTGTCCTACCATTCCTTTGAGTTTAAAAGATTAGAAGCATAACTTACTTAACTTACATAACTTATAAAATACCCTGTAAGAGAGAGGTACTAGGGGAAGAACATCCCAAACCTTGAAGTCTTTGTTTAGAAACATGGTCCTATCAAATTCGCATTACCATTTTGGCGCCTTAGTAAACAAGCACAGATCCTTTTATAAAATAGATTATTTTACATGCATTAGATGTAAAAATAGCAGTATTCGTGTTAGTGCTGTCAGCAGGAATTGATGTAGGAGGAGGAGATGTAGGAGCATGATGTATTTTATATATATCTATATATATCAGCATGCTTTGACAGTGTTGGAAGACATTTACTAGATTGTCACTTTTGAGTGAATGACTAGAGTTAGGGTGTGACTCTCACCTGAGATGTCTGCTGGACCTTCCAGATTTGGGGCAGATACCTCAGTGACTACAGCCGTCATCTCCTGGTATCCAGGATTCTCTAGATGCCTTATAGAATCTGGGAGAGGATGAGGACAGAAGTTCACACAGTCAGATTGAGACATGCATGTGTTGAGGTCTGCATTTGACAAGCCTTCACTAGTGACCATGACATTGCAGTCAGAATATCAAAGAACTCTTCAATGGAAGACCAATTTCATTGCGCAGCATGGAAGTGGATTCATCTATTAGTGTAAACATACCTCCTAAAATGCTTTTGTCTCCTCGTGTTTTCACAGGCCTTGACACCAGGTGGGAGAGTTCAGGTACTAAAAGGCAAAGACACATGATGGTGTTATGGTCTGGGGATGTTTACGGACCCTTAATTGCAATCTAGAGTAACCAGATAATGTGAAGATAGATGGTCAAAAAGAGATAATCGACTCTCAACTGAAATCCACTGGTATCCCAGAGAAATCTAAACAAGTTGAGCAGGGAGGGCCTGGAATTGATCTCGAGTTGCATAAGAGAGGTGTGTTTCATGGTTTTGGGGGGCTGGCAGCTCTACAGTTAGGACTCTAACAGAAGGAAATAAACAGCCCTGAGTAGATTCCCAGCTGTCCCAGAGCCTGAAAGACTCCAGACCTCACATCACACATCCGAAACTCAGATGTGCACAGCAGGGTGCGCATTCACACACCCTGGTTAGTAACCTCAGACAAAAGCAAAGTAGATTTTTAAAGCCAACGTGTGTCCTTTTCTGGTGTAAAAATACCAAACGGTGGAAGATGGTTGAGAAAACATTGTTGGAACTTTTTATGTAGTTTTGTTTGGTCCCACTAAAAGTGCAGAAATGACCTGAACAGCTTGCATTATTACTCTACTCTCTTCATTTTATTGCCCAAGGACTAAATGACTTCTGTTAAGCCCCGTGACAAACTATGGTAGCAAATTATCATTGTCTGATCATATGCTAACATGTTTACAGGCTTTTATAATGTCACAGTTTAAAGCATGAACGTCTGGAAGCTGACTTTGATTGACTGCTGTGACAAGAGTTAAAAAGGACTCCGACCGTTGCTTCTGCCGATGATAACCTGGTCAGACCTGCAGTGGGAGAGTATGTAGTTAGTGTCCTTTATCCCTATAATCAACACATGCTCATGGACACAGGATCTGTGCATCACTACTAGACAACAGAAGCATGTAATTCCCAAGGTTTGTTTGCAGGTGTTTGTGCTTATCTGTGTAACGTGCCTAATGGTTCCCGGAGAGATCAAGCAGATCTTCACGAAAGCCTTTGGACCAGCTGGTAGCGTGTTGAAGGCTAATTTATTTGCCAGAGTCTTCCCATTTAACATCTTGAAGACTTTAGGCAAGACCTTTTTTATTATTATTATTAATGTTTGAATGCTTTTGGGTTTTGCAACTAAATTCCTTTCACTTACATCTTCTGAGTGAAGATTTCCAAAATCTCCAGAGGCAAGACCACACATTTTTATGTTTGTACTCGATGAGGTGACACCTACAACATCCATATGACCAAATGGCACAATATTCCTGAACCTTTTTTTTTATTGCAAGGACTGTTTGCATGTTCGGCTTCACTGCTCAGTCATTTTTCCTCATGAAAATGTTTTACACTGAAATAAACAGTACAACTTTCACAATGTACATTCACACTAGATAAATATTGCAGTTATCAGTACCCTAATACTAAATTAAAATGTGCATTTCTACATTGGCGTCTGTGCCTAAAAATCTTTGCTTTTGCATGACGCTACATTCACGCCGCGAGGTGTCAGGTCAAGATGACTGCCAACAGCCAGAGCAACATAAGTATTGAGGGCACCTTTACACCTTGCTATTATCGAATGTAAATAAAGCTTTTATACTTACTGCTAAATTACTGTTTGTTCAGCCCCTTTCTGAGAGTGTACGTTTGCACTGGAGGATATTTAGAGTGCTAAAGGGACGTGCAAGACAGATGGAACATGGAAAGAAGCTGGTGAGGAGAATATAACTGTGGTATCCCACTCTACATCATTCTTTAGTACAGAATAGCAACTTGGTTGCTTGCTTAAATTATATTTTTGTTTAAAGAATATGTCAGTAAAGGTGAACACTTAGACTAACAACCCCAGTAGGGATCAGTTTCCCCCTGACCTCCAACCCTCCTCATGCAGCATCCGTCAGCGGTCTGCTGGGAACAGAGTTTACTGCTGAGTATTAGCACAGTACTTGTGTTTTACTGCTTCAGTAGCTTGCCCCCAACACCCTCATGTCTCTCTCAGTCTCTCGTTTCTGTTGCCCTGCTCTTACAATGACAGGGGGTCACTTAGTTCAACTCTGCTCTATCTGTACTGTTCCCTCCTGCTTTGAAATGAACACAACGACCTGCTCACCCATACCACCCGAAATATAACTCACATTTCCAGGTAGGTATAACTATGGAAAAGTACACATAAACCGTTATGAGTCTTTTCTGTGGTACCAGTTTGCTTGCTCCCTCTGCCTTGCCAGAGATGTCATGACTCAGTTGTTATAGACCGTTTAGGAACCCACAAAAGTTATATTACAAAAATACGTTCCATTATTACCAGTATTGGAGTGTATATTGACAAAACAAAAAATAGGTATTGGAAATCTTTCACACTTTATCCGAATTTGAATCTTTTGGGTACGACAGCTTGTCAAAGGGATACCTCTGTACCTTAGTTTTCTGTACCTTAGAGTACTACTATGTACCCTTAAGTTTCTACTGAAATAAGGCACAAAAGGAGTACTGTCCCATGACAAGTTGTACTTATTTTGTACAAATTTAGTTAATTTTTTCAAAGAATGGACATCACAGCTATATCAGGTAGTGGCTAGCCTTGGCCAAAATACAATTTGGTCTGAGATGAATCTTAACATATTGCTTGGTTGTCAGTACTCACCTGATCCTGGTCTGAAGCTGCTGTCAATTTGCGGCACTCTTGGAGGAGGTTGTTGCATGCAGGGTCTGCTCTTCAGCCTCTCAGTTTCCTGGCGGAGCTCTTCCATCCTCTGCTGCAGGTCCTGAACCTGTCTGTCCAGTCTTTGCTTCTCTCTCTGGAGCTGGGCTTTCTCCCCCATCACCTGTTTGTATGCGTCCTGGACGCCTGACTGAGATCCGGAGCCCTGTGATGACCATGACAAGGTTTCCCCTCCTACGAGACGGGCAACCATTGCCTCTAGCAGCCCCAGGCGAGATTTCAGGGACTCCATCTCGGGACCTGAACCTGGTGATGGACAACTGGCCTCTGTAGGACTGTCCACCGTGAAGGTATACTGGCAACGACCACTGCCGGCATCCGCCCGGCGAAAACTAGCGCTGCTTTGAGATTGGGTGCCCATCAGCAGGCAGGAAGCCCACAACACAGCCAAAAACCACATGTTGAGGTGGACCACAGATACCTGGAAACTTCTGTCTTTATCTGATGCTCTACCTCCAGGGAGAAGGTTTGCGCAGATGTGAATCTTCTCTTTTGGTGGATCACTTGTCTACCTTGTCCTCTTTAGCTCTGGCACTAATCTGTTCTTTCCCTTTTACCTTACAAGCGTTAACTCGTGCCGCTCACTTCTCAGGCATTCCACTAATGACCTCTCACCTGAGCCAATTCAGCCTTTCTTTCTTTCCCACTGACTTTCTCTCAGCTGGGTAAAGGGTTGCCTTTGAGGGGCTGAGTGGAGCGTCTCACTTTGATTGGTGGTTGATGTCTCACTTAGATGTCTGTGATCCCACAGTAGGTGTCTTCAGGTTTGGAGGCAGTTTCTCTGAGTCCAGGCACATTACGCTGGGACTTATTTATACAGTCAGGGAGGAGAGGGAGGGAGGGAAGGGGCGAAAGACTCAAAGAGGGGCGGAAGAAAAGGAGGGATGCTGTGCGCTTCAGGGATTGCCCCAACAAAAAGATCTTTTCAGAGATCTGTCTTTCCGCCTCCTCTTGGAGGGCATATCGAAGCATGTGTGGGTTGGTTTGAGTGCTGTTTGTTTTGCTTGTGTGCAGGAATTCAAGGGCGACCACAAGTGAACACGGGGGTTTTTGTTCAAGTTGTTTGTTTGCGCAAGCATTTTCCCACTGGGTATTATACTGATTACTTATGTAATGTTCCTAACAAGCTTGTGTGTGTGTGTGTGTGTGTGTATGTATAGAGATCGCTAATGTGTCGTCATCATGACGTATTCCCAGTGGTGAACGCAAGATTCAGAAGGTTACCACTGGGGGAGTGCATACCTTTCTGTTGCTGTCTAATTTGGTTGTCGCGGTGTATGTGGACCTATTGGTTTGCTGCTGGTAATTAACAGTCAGGGATCTTGCTATGGGGAACCCAAGACAGGCTGCTAAGATGGGGTAAATTTAGATGGAGTTACCCCTACCGGACAGCCCATGGGGGAGCTCTGCAGTGTTGGTTTACGTGTGGTGTTTAGCTAAAGGGGTCAGAACGTGACGCGTGTGAAATGTAAATGTAAATGTTAATGTAACACAAATAATAGAATCAACATGCTCCCTTTCCCATTTCTCGTTCTGCCACCAACCTTCACAATCCCTTGATATTTTGTTTGCTTTTTCTCATCTACTACTGCAATTTTCACCCATCTTCCCTCCAAAGTTCATCACCTCTCTTTCCCTCAATAAGTCTGTCACTTGTTGCATTTGTTATTTTGCTCCGTAAACATTGGCTTATAACAACTTCACACTATAATATGGCCCAGACGACTCAGGACTGGAATCTGTCTTTATGGTGGCCATTTGTTTTGTTTTTGTTTGTATGAGATCTGTATTTCTTGCCCAGCTAAGTCTTCCGTGAAATGTACTAATACAAATACCTTACTGGTACACACTCTTCCTTGTCTCTGACAGTGCTCATAAACATTCTTACTTAACAATCCTGAGACCTTCGTCTTTTTTTCATTAATGTATGCAGGTGAAGGGTTAAACGATGAATAGGTATCAATGTATTGTACATTGTATACCTCTTTATGCAAAACAGTAAAGGTAGCACCTGAACAATTAGCATTACTGATCAATTAAAACATGAATCTAGTTTAGCATGTATATGACAAATATGCATATTCCAATATAGCATTACAGGAGATAAATGTAAATGTTTGCTAATATATGGTTAACTGTATGACTGTAAAGTTACTGGCAACTAACAAGTACACACCTTCTCAAACCTTCCCAAAACTTGTGTTGATGTCCCAAAAATATTTTCGTATGGATGGATTTCATTGTATTTTTTTTTACGACTACCTTCACTTTTCTGAGCAATTTTCAATGACTTGTAAACAAAGTGGTATGAATTTGATTTTTAGTAATTGTCAGTTCACCTTAAGTTCATGCAGGTGATCTGGCAGAGTAGTTCATTGCATAGAATATGTAACATATTTTTGAAAATGTTATATTCTTGATGCTGAAGATCTGTTGTTTTATAACTTGTTTTTGTGAAACGTTTTGCTTGAAAAGTGCACCTTTAGGTCCTAAAAATAAATTCCAATTAATTTTGCACTATAATGTTTATCAATCTTAAGTGAGGCTAAATGACATCAATCTTAAGTGAGGCTGGAAGTTTTAACATCTTTTCAACACCTTTGCTTTCAACCTTCTGGCCATTCTTCAGGACCACCATCAGAGCTCTCCGCTTTGACCTCGCAGGCTTCATTTCATCTATCATCACATCGGATTTATGGGAGATTGCAGAAAAACAGACATTTACCAGAAACACTCTGTGTATTTACCATACCATGCTTGCAAATCATGTCCAACTAAATCCCTCATGTCAAATCTATGTCAGTAAGATGCTGACAATGAAGGATGCGGCAGAATCAAAGCTTACATTCCTTCAGCCAAGTCTTTAACATTCTCTCCACCTGTCCAGTTAATATCTGCAGTCCCAATAATGTCTTTTACAAACTCCATACAGATATAGAATTCTGGATGTATGATATCTGTCTCGAGTACAAAACGTATAACGAGGGCCTTTTTTTTGTGAGTATTGAAGAGATTTCCAGTAAGTTCAGAATTGTTGACCTGCAACAAATTTTCAATAGCATTTATTGACTGCAACTATACATACTTATATATTTCTCTCCATTCAAATGCATGTACCGTTCTCGCAAAGGTCTGTAACAACATCCAAAAATGATTTTTTTAATGTCCGTTTAATGTTTGTGAAGGCCCAAAGCTGGTTTGAATGGGATGCGCGCACACACGCACACACACACAATTAAGGAATCTTGCCTGAGGAGTAAACAGAAGAAACTTTGTCATAACTAATGAAGAGTTATTACTTGTACTGAACTTTTATTTTCTGATATATTACGACTTCACTGGAAGCCACACAAGGATGGGGAATTATGGGAAATAAAAAAGAATGCAGAAGCTTGGATACTGGATTCTTACTGAGATTTCGTCTAACCTTCTTCTACAGTATTTTTGGCCTGTTTCGGTCCAACCGTGGCCAGTACAGATGGAGTGAAGGCGTCTGCCATGAACACATGGAAACCAGAGTACATGACTGAGATGAGAAGAACAGACAAAATGCAGGAACGGAGGGATAAAAGGCTGAAAGAAGGTTATTCAGTGTGAGGAATGCAATTAAAGGGGAATGAAAACGGATCTATTTCAATATTTATGGGCTCCATACTTCTCCCAAAAGGACTAGATTCTCCTGAGAAACTTTTGATATATTGATATATTGCTTTTCTTGCTGTTATCCTGTCATATCACGCCAGGATTGAAGACTCCTCAATTCCAACGCAATGAATCAGATCAGATGGCCCTTTACAATCGCTTTATTTTAAACGCAAGATTATTTCACAGTCTCCCAATGGAAAGCCAATGCCGACTGACTTGGGGAATTGATATTTACAAATAAATATAACAAAACAACAAAAAGTAAAATAGTAAAATAATCAGTAAAACAATATGGATTAAACCAAATGTACAGATGTGTTCAGGTCACCTTCAGCAATAGTGAACCAAATCATCATTGCACACAACGATTACATTACTGACTCATAACAAGCTGTTAAAATTACACCAGTGACCAGTGAAGATAACTACAATTTTTACATTAACCATTTTACAAGCATGATAAACGCTGATACGAATTCCTTCATATCAAAATAACCAACTCAACACAATTAACCACAGTCAATTAAAACATTGTTGCCAAATATGCAAACATTACAGCTGGTAATAGCAGCAAATATTAAGTAACATTACTTGTTGCATTTCAGACTAACCTGAATTCTACCCATTGTTTTCCCCATGTTAAAATTTACAGGAGTTACACAGATGATGACATCACAGCCATTTTACAGTGTGACATCATCAGGTTTCCTGTTTGGCCCCACCCACCTGAGAAGACAGTATTTCATAATCCTAGCGTTGTGGGAAATGGATCCAGTTTAATCGTTAAACGGCTCTAACATCTGATTAGCTATAAATAGGACATCGAAATACCAGGAATGCAGGGCTAACTTTTTTCTCTCCATGTTTCATTGTGTATAGTAATTTTTTTTATATTCTTCAGTCTTACTGGATGCATGTACAAGAAAATAACCATTGTGTTTGTGCGCATACAAGAGATTGGTCTGCACCAGTGTTGTGCCTTGATGAGAGCTTGATGTGTTGTTTTGTCGCACACTCACAAATTAAACTCTGCCCCTGCTTGATATGTTTCCAGATCCTGCCAAAATAGGCAAATACAGTGGGCAGCCCAACCCTATGCAGCGCCCCCTCTGGTACGGAGGAATGACAGCAGAAAGATGAGGGAGAGGAGGGAGGAAGAGTACATCATGCCTCTAACTTCCCTGCCAGAGACTAGCGATACCGCAAGATCACAGGAACTGTAAAAAAAAGTCATAATAATAATAATAAAAAAGGAGGGAAAAGAAGGTTGAAGGCAAAATCAGCATGAAACCAAATGGATTGTACTGACTGTTCTAAATTTCCCCCTTTTATATGGTTTAATTTTTGTAAGCATAAAGAAGTGTGTCTGGAGTGGACTTACTGATTATGATGAGGAGAAGGATGACAACCACCAGCGCTACAATCATTTTCATCTGGGGATAGAAGAGAAAACCAAAGGCAGAAATTATATAATGTACAATGTGGCTAAAGGCACACCTTAAGGAAAATGAGCATCCGTAGTGTATGATAGTGGTCGACCGATATATCGGCAAGATATATCGACCAATATTTTTTTCAATTATCGGCATCGGCCGATACGTTTTTCTGCTTGGCCGGAGTTTGAGGTTTTGTAGATGTAACTCTCCAAAGAGTGATTTTACACAACAACCTTAACAACAAAGGCCCTTCAGATCTGGTAGACCATCAGGATGGAGGCTCACCTTCATGTCTTTCCACCACATCCTTCTGTGGAGATGCTTGGCTCTACTGCTGAATGCTGATGCATTGTCCGATAGGCTTTCTGAAAGTCATTTGACAAAAGAGGATCAGTAACAGGGTTGACTTCCATGCATGTTAATTATATAACAATATACACTCCTAAACAACTGTGAATGTTTAATATGGATTGTATTCATATCCGGGAGACGCTTGTTGACTTTCATAATAATGTTTTGGGATGTAAAGAGCTCTGCAACATGTGGGACCAACTAAAACAGCTCCAGCTTCATTAGTGCAAGAACAAGAATCAATAAAGCTGAGATCATACCAGCTGCCATTCAACAATTCCACAGAGGATGAATGTGTGTACACCCAGAAAGACACAAAGAACACAGGAGCAGACGGTTTCATAGATTAATCGTTTTTTAAATGACGTCGATTCGATACCGATTCTCAAAAGCCATGAATCAATCTTTCCGGTATTTATTTCAACACAAATTTAAAACTAGATCTGATTAACGTGAAACTTACACTAAACAAAATTATAAAAGCAACACTTTAGTTTTTGCCCCCAAATTTAATGAATTAAACTCAAAGATCTAAGACTTTTAGTATGTACACAAAAGTCCTATTCCTCTCAAATATTGTTCACAAATCTGTCTAAATTGTTGTTAGTTGGCACTTCTCCTTTGCCGAGATGAATTCATTTTTTTTTTACATTTAAATTTCAGTCCACCAGAGCCCATGAATTTAATGTTCATTTCCCTATCATTAGCCATCTCCAAAGGCGTTTCAGAGAATTTGGCAGTACATCCAACTAGGGATGGGTACTGTTTACATTTTATCGATAAATCACTGAATATAATAAAAAATATCGAGAATCGAATCAAATCGAGAGCTTGCAAACCAAAAATCGAATCGATTTGAACATCTGAATCAAAACTCAGCCCTAGCATTTAACCTTCTCAAAATCTCGGATTCAATTCTTATAGATCAGTCTTTAGATTCACCTTTAGAACAAAGACAGTATTGCAGTCAACATGTGGAATTCATTCAGCTTTGTGAGTGACAATGTCTTCCAGATGTTGCACTATTAAACTACGTGTTCTCTCAAACAATGCAATTTCAGCAAGGAAGCACAATGTGCAGTAAGTAAATGTACTAAACAAAGAAAATGTATTTAAGCTCAGAAGAGTCCTGTTTTGATTGTTATACTGACAACAACTTTAACATCGTAATGTAACATTTCTGTAACAACTGAATGTTTGAAAAGTTCAGAAGCAAAAAGGGTTTTCTTTTCCAGTTTGATGCCATTCCAGTTTCATTTTAGTATAATTTATATATTATTATAGGATCAATTTATGTTTTTTTATTTTAGTTTTAGTCATTTTATGTTTTTTTCTTTAAGAAATGTATTTTAATTGGGTAGTATATACTTATATATAAATACATAAATGAATGTTTTAAATGAATGGATTTTATACAAATGTTAAATACAAAAAATAACATTTTACCATATTTAGTGCAACACTTTTATTTCTTCCCAACAAAATAGTTTTTTCACTAAATGTTTGGATTTCTAAAATTATTGTGCACTGATTTTTCTAGAACAACTTTTGCTGCCGAATTATCCACTAACCTAGTTCATGATCATTTTTTTGTCATAGATTATGAATATGCATAGGCCTATATGATTATCAGTTCCACACACGGAGATATATAAATTCTACATTTATTTAAATGGGGAAAAAAACTTCACTGGTATCGGACTGGTATCTGTATCGGACAATGTCAAACCCTAGGTATAGGAATTAGTGATGTGTCATTTTTGAATGATTCGTTCATTTTGAATGAATCTTTGATGTGACTCGGGAAGAACGAGTCGTCTCGGGGGATGATTGGTTCAGTCGCGTATGCTCAATATTCTATAGGTTCTGCTCTGCTAGTAGTAATTCACCTGTGTCAGTCAATGCAGTCTGTGCCGGAAAGAGAATTGATTAGTTCATAGTTCGGGTCTATTTGGTTATTGACTCTTTCCTTAAACACATGACAGACCCATACGCTAAACCAATGCAATCTGAGCCGGAAAGAGAATTGATTAGTTCATAGTTCGGGTCTATTGGGTTATTGACTCGTTCCTTAAACACATGACAGACCTATACGCTAAACCAATGCAATCTGAGCCGGATTGATTAATTCATCTCATGAGTCTTTGGATTGAGTCGTTCCTTAATCACGTGACAGACCCATACGCTAAAACCATAGACAGTAAAATAATGCAGTATTGAGACGGAAAAAGAATTGATTAGTTCATCTTTCGGGTCTTCGGGTTGTTCGTTCTTTTGTCCCCTGACGTGACAACATTGGCTAGAGTAATTAGTTAATTTACAACCTTCCTTACAAATGGGTGCATAGTACTTATTATTATTTTTTATAATAATTATTGGTTATGCTTTAAATGTTGTCCATATGATGGCGAAATCACTTTGATCAAGAGATGTATTTATAATTATTATATTATTATATAGCCTAGTGTTTATTTACTGATAGACAGTCAAAAATACAAATTAATCAATATTTTATTCATTACAGGGTTTTATTTATTTATAAAATAATAACACACCACAGATCCTGAAGAAATGGTAACAAAAACACAGTGAAATGTCAGAAATGTCAGAAATAGTGTATGGGTCTGTCACGTGATTAAGGAACGACTCGACCCGAAAGACTCATGAGATTAACTAATCAATTCTCTTTCTTGCTCGGACTGCATGGTTTAGCGTGGGTCTGTCACGTGATTAACAAATGACTTGAAAGGCAGATTGGAGCATAGCTAAAATGCTTACATTAAATTTTTTCAGCATTATTTAAACTAATGACAATGATTTTTTTATAGTTCTTGACACTTCATACAAAAAACAGGACCAGACATGTGGTTTTGTCACAGGGACACTATGCTGGAACCTGCTTTAGCTCTTTGACTCCACTACTTAATGTTATGAGACTAGTAACTAATCTCAGATCAGCTTGAACAAAACCATTTGCAAAAGTCTTTTGCACACAGGTGGTTTATTTTCACATCTGGACTTGAGAATATGAGAAAAATACCACACCAACCTGGCCTAAACTTAAACAGTTTTTTAATTGCAGAAGATCTGCTATTCAAAAACTGATCATTAATCATTTTTGTTGTGATTCCCATGAATCCAACCAAATCACAAAGTAGTTTAGGATTCATGGTGATCTGTCCATGTCCATCTTACCGGATTTATCCTGCAGCTCATCCAGCCGTTCCCCACGTTCAATTACTTTCGAGATGTTCTCCTGCATGACGTCAATGACTTCATCCACCTGAGACTGCACCCTGAAGGGCCATAGAGACAAAGACACCATGAGAGGAACAAATCTGGTGTTTCCATTGATTCAGCAGAACATTTTTACAGTTTAGAAGCACATGTTTGAGTCTGTGATTCGAATATTTGTAAGATAACCACTCGGGATTAAATAAGATATCATTATGACTGCGATCTCCTGACCCTGCAATGTCACTGGGAGGTGAGAACGTTTTGCTAGACGTGGTCTAGACACATCAAGATAGTATTAACTATTTGATCTCAATATCGCTCAATATAGCTGCTCAAATACAATGGCACAAGGGATGGCATGGCTTTGGGACGCAGGTTACCCTGCGAATGAACAGAGAACAGGATGCGTTGACTCTTGCTTCTGTGCTTGGATACCTGACTAGTACAGCACACCATGATCTGCACCAATTCCAATCGTGCACAGTCTCATGCACATGGGACGGTACCTACCATGTGTGGTTACCTTTCAGCTTCAAAAACCCACAGATACAAACAAGGTAACTGCAAGAATCCAAGACGTCCACGGAAAGGCAAGAAAACTTCACCTTCCAAGGTTTCCTATTAAATTCCATTGATTTTGTTATTCCACTCTGCAGTGCATGTTTATGTAAACCTGATGTTGTGTGGCTGCTTGCACTGGGCGAAGCTCTGCTGGGTTTCCTTTGGGAGAATTACTGCAGCATATTAGTATGTAGCAAATTTCATAACAAAGAAAAGCTCAGGACAGAGATTTTTGAATATTGGGAATAGAGGTTTACCTTGCCTGCAAATATTATCTGTCTCCACATTCCTAACCTGAGCCCATACTAGTATTTGGAAATTCATAATTGTTCACACTTGAAAACAGATTGTAACCCTAAGCCAACGATACATCAGACTGCACAGCTTGTTGAAAGCTATGTTTTTCACATGGCGGATAATAAATTAGTAAAAAAATAAAAAATAAAAATCCTACTGATGCACATTGAAGGAAGTACCCAGCCTGTATCAGGAGTGCAGAATATCATGCCCCTTTTTTGTGGTAGTCAAGACCAACTCAACTTCACAGTTGAGTTCAAGACCTTATTTTCATGGCCTTGGTCTTGGTTCAGACTCAACACTCTTCTGGTCTCAGTCTTGATTCAGTCTCAAACCCTTTTCTGGTCTCTCTGTCGATTCAGACTCGACACTCTTCTGGTCTTAGACTTGATTGAGACTCGACACTCTTCTGGTCTCGGTCTTGATTCAGACTCGACACCCTTCTGGTCTCGGTCTTGATTCAGTCTCAAACCCTTTTCTGGTCTCTCTGTTGATTCAGACTCGACACTCTTCTGGTCTTAGACTTGATTGAGACTCGACACTCTTCTGGTCTCGGTCTTGATTCAGACTCGACACCCTTCTGGTCTCGGTCTTGATTCAGACTCGACACTCTTCTGGTCTCGGTCTTGATTCAGACTCGACACTCTTCTGGTCTCGGTCTTGATTCAGACTCGACACTCTTCTGGTCTTAGACTTGATTCAGACTCGACACTCTTCTGGTCTCGGTCTTGATTCAGACTTGACACTCTTCTAGTCTCGGTCTTGATTCAGACTCGACACTCTTCTGGTCTTAGACTTGATTCAGACTCGACACTCTTCTTGTCTCGGTCTTGATTCAGACTCGACACTCTTCTAGTCTCGGTCTTGATTCAGACTCGACACTCTTCTGGTCTTAGACTTGATTCAGACTCGACACTCTTCTGGTCTTAGACTTGATTCAGACTCGCCACTCTTCTGGTCTTAGACTTGATTCAGACTCGACACTCTTCTGGTCTTAGTCTTGATTCAGACTCGACACTCTTCTGGTCTCGGTCTTGATTCAGACTCGACACTCTTCTGGTCTTAGACTTTATTCAGACTCGACACTCTTCTGGTCTCGGTCTTGATTCAGACTCGACACTCTTCTGGTCTCGGTCTTGATTCAGACTCGACACTCTTCTGGTCTCGGTCTTGATTCAGACTCGACACTCTTCTGGTCTCAGACTTGATTCAGACCTGACACTCTTCTTGTCTTGGTCTTGATTCAGACTCGACACTCTTCTGGTCTTAGACTTGATTCAGACTCGACACTCTTCTTGTCTCGGTCTTGATTCAGACTCGACACTCTTCTGGTCTTAGACTTGATTCAGACTCTACACTCTTCTGGTCTCGGTCTTGATTCAGACTCGACACTCTTCTGGTCTTAGACTTGATTCAGACTCGACACTCTTCTTGTCTTGGTCTTGATTCAGACTCGACACTCTTCTGGTCTCGGTCTTGATTCAGACTCGACACTCTTCTTGTCTCGGTCTTGATTCAGACTCGACACTCTTCTGGTCTTAGACTTGATTGAGACTCGACACTCTTCTGGTCTTAGACTTGATTCGGACTCGACACTCTTCTGGTCTTAGACTTGATTCGGACTCGACACTCTTCTGGTCTTAGACTTGATTCGGACTCGACACTCTTCTGGTCTTAGACTTGATTCGGACTCGACACTCTTCTGGTCTCGGTCTTGATTCGGACTTGACCCTCTTCTGGTGTCGGTCTTCACCTGGACTCAACTCTCTTCTGGTCTAAGTCTATGTTTTAATATTTTCGATAAATTTTCCAATATGTAATCACATTTAATAACCCCTAACCCTTACCAGCAAATTCCTAGAGTAGCGCTCATGCTGTCCAATATTTTGGAAAGAAATTACAGATTAGATGGATAAATACTAATACTAAATAAAAATCAGTACATACATAAAATATATCTAAACACACATATAAATATGGACATACATTCAGAGAAAGGAGAAAAAAAATCCAAATCAATAAAAAGTTATTTAAGATTGTCAACACAATTAATGAAAGGTTGCCACATCTTAAATAATTGTTTTCCTGACCCTTTCAATGAGTACCTAATTTTTTCAAGGTAGAGACAAAACGTAATTTCTCTGATCCACTGAGTATGTAGAGATCGTTCCACTTTAATAGAATGGCTCTGTGCACTAATAAAGAGGAGAATGCAAAAATTTTACACATTGATGCAGACAGCTGTAACTCCTCTGGAGTAACTCCAAACAATGCCACAAGTGGTTCTGGTTCTGGTCTCACCCACAGAAAGGGTGTTAAATATTGACTGCCAGAAACCTTCTATTTTGGGACACGTCCACAACATATGAATTAAAGTACCTTCAGCACACTGACATTTATTGCACAAAGAGCTAGTACCACTTCTGGTCTAAGTCTTAATTCAGACTCGACACTCTTCTGGTCTTAGTCTTGATTCAGTCTCAAACCTCTTCTGGTCTCAGTCTTGATTCACACTCGACACTCTTCAGGTCTTGGTCTTGATTTGGACTCGACCTACTTCTGGTCTAAGTCTTTACTTAGTCTCGACCCTATTTTGGGTCTCAGTCTTGACCCTCCTCTACTCCCTGCCTGTAGACTGTGATAGTAATGTGTTTGTAGTTTTCATCAGTATTGTTTTGTAATGTATGAAAATTTCTTTCCATCAAAAGTGTGGTTATGAATTTAGTTACATTATAGCTGTATAGAAAAAAAAATACTTTTGTGTAAAAAAAAACGTTTCTAGTAAATATAACAGCACACAGTTAACAACAACACATTTTGTGATGAGGAAAATGAAGATACTTGCAAGGCAAGTCTGAAAAAAATAAATAAAATTCAACAAAAACAAACATACTGTTTAATTTTGTCATTTTGGCCTCCGAATCTTGGTCCTGTTGGTCCTCTCCTGTAAAAAAAAGAAAATAAATAAAATAAACAAAAAGAAAGTCACCAAACAGACTGTCATAAACAGCTTTGCTAGGAAAGCTGCATGCAAACAAAAATTAATGCTTAAAGACTATTTTTTTGTCATGATTATGCAAAACCAAAGACTTACAGGAAAAAGTCCTCCTCTTCATCCGAGCCTTCCTCTAGAAGGTTTCTCTGCAAGTTAAGATGAGGGTGTCAGGGTGGTCAGAACTGGAGCAGGCTGGGTTTAATCTAGAATTCCTTCTGAACTGAGACCAGGTGTTTGATATAACAGTGACCAGACTGAGACTCATAAAGATCTTATTGTGAAGAATAAAGTCATCCGCCAGATGTGAAGGACAACAACACTTTGAAGGGCACAATGTGGGCACAGCGTGTGACGCAGTATTCCCCAGAATGGAATTCACCTGGAAATAAACCCTTTCAGAACACAAAGTCCTAAAAGGAGACGCTGCTGATGCACAAGAGATATTAACTCCATTTGATCTGGATTTGTACAATCTGATCTTTTAAAACAATGAATCACAGATCAGGAAGCATCTAGCTGCACTGCATTTAGTTTTGTTTTATTGTCTATTCTTGATCACATTTAACAATTGCCTCACTAGATCATTTCAACATCGCGATGACTATTGTTATATAACTCTCCCTAACTATATCCAGACCTGTGACACTCCTCTCAAATTACATCTGGACAATTTCATGCGCAAGTCAACCTTACCATGGAAAAATAAAATGTTTATCAAAAGAATAAAGAATGCTCAAATAAACTGAACATTTTACTGAATTAAAAAGCTATACATTTAAAAGGAGAAAAGTATTGTTTTTAACGAGGATGTTAAAATTGTGAACTTCAAGCTAATATGCATTTATAGCATGTTTTGAATGGGAACATGCTTGTAAGTAATGAAGCTCGATATCTACATCTAAAACGATTTATCCTACAGATTTAGTTAAATTACTGATTTATTACAAATGAGTCAGAGTCATTACAAAACTGATTAAAGAGAGTGATTTGTGACATACACAGACTATATGGACATCTAACTTATTTCTACACATACAATATGGTAAATAAATAAATAAATACAGTTTATTTTTGCTTCCCAATATCTAGGGGTAATGATTTAGAGTGCAAATTCTGGTAGTTTCAAAGCATCTTAGTATTGTTTATCATTGGCATATATATGCTGCTGTTTTAGGAACTAACATTTATGGGTCTGGACTCTGTCTGCTGGGTTTTAGGACAATTCATTTAAGTGATTCAGTTTACAGGAAACGAGTGCATGACTTTAGATTTCATGTTGTGACTGCAAGTAACCCTGCAGCTGCTCATTTCCAATTGGCCCTTTACTAGGGAATATTTCAACACAAGTACCAGGTCTTTTCATGAGTCATGGTCAACAGTGTTACATAACGGCACGTGGAAAGCCACATTCAACTTCACCCTACTACACATTCGAGTTCTCTCACTGTTCAAGCTTCGATGTGAGGCAAATTAAAAGAGACTTTTCTTTGGATGTGATAATGTCTGAACCATCCAACAGTTTCTCCCAAACATAAACCAGTCAGGAGTGGTACCCAAGTGAAAAACAAGAGTTTGTCATATTCTGGCATGGACCTGGATTTTGACAATAATGTCTGGCAGGGTTTTAATGACTGTCTAGGACTGAATGTTAATTAGGAGATCGGTACTGACAGATTCATAGTAAGCGCTCCACTAGTTTATTACCCCCTGCATGAGCTAATACCCGTTACATCATGACTTAAGTCTTCACTTTCAAATGGACTTTTCTGTTCACTGCCTGATTTTGTTATTCAAATAAAGATTTATTGTTAGGAGGGTTGCAATACAATTTGACAAGTTCGAAAGTTTTTAAAAAGAAGTCTCATGCTCACTAGAGACTGCATTTATTTGATTAAATACAGTAAAAACAGTTATATTGTGAAATATATTTTTTTCGAAAAATGTGATGGCGAAGCTGAATTTTTAGCTGCCATTGCTCCAGTCTTCAGTGTCACATGATCCTTCATAAATTATTCTAATATGATGATTTGGTTCTCGGTAAACATCTTATTTTTACCAATGTTAAAGAGAGTTGTAATGCTATATATTTTTTGTGGAAACCATAATACATTTTTGCAGGAATCCTCAATTAATAGAGAGCTCAAAAGAACAGAATTTATTTTTATTATTTATCATTAATAGGGATGCACGATAATATCGGCACAACATCGGTATCGGCCGATAAAAGCTTAAAATGACCATCATCGGTATCGGCCGATATGAATATTTCTGCCGATGAGCCAAACCGATATTCTCCAAGTGAAATAATTGACCTGTTTTTCAGGTGTGAATGTCTGTCTATATTTGTAAAATAATACATTTATGGTAGAATCAGTACAGAAGAGATACATGGATTTCTCTTTAGTAAAATTAAAGTTTAAATATATCAGGCGATAATGTTTATGTATATCGGTATCGGTATCGGCCAAAATTATTTTGAAAATATCGGCATATCGAATATCGGCCAAAATCCAATATCGTGCATCCCTAATCATTAACATTATAAATGTCTTTACTCTCACTTTTGATCAACTGAATGCATCCTTGTGGAGTAAAAGTATCAATTTCTTGACAAAAATAAAATAAAAATCTAAATGATTTTACCCAATGGACAGTAATACAGCCAAAAACATCCATTAACTAGCATTGAAGAAGAGACACCACGGCCTTCAAACTTTTATCATTGCAGCAGTGACTTATGAAAGGGCCAAAATCACTCTTTTTCATTTAAAGAATCTAGTTTACATATGTCTGTTTATTCAAAATCATGTTTATTTTAGTTTAGTTTTGTGTACATTTTTCTCTCCATCTGTTTAATTTCTTTTCCACCTCAGTTTATACACTGCTATTATGACGTATGGTTACAGATTATCATAGTTAAGAACAAATTGCTCTCTAAAGGGTTGTACAACACAGGAGTTGAAATGTGGTGAACACTGCCGTTTTAGATGGGCTGTTATATAAAGGATATTTTTTGTGGTCTGCAGACACTAAAGAACATGAGGAGAGAGTGGTTTACTCTTCCTGTAAACAACATAAACAGATCATGGAGCACAATGGCGTTGTAAACATGCAGAAAGATTCAAGTCTGGCTCTAGTCAGCTAAGAGCATCTTTAACTCCAGGTAATCTATATGGTAAGAAGTGACTTACCCGCTCACTGCGAATGGAACCAGTGACCTCTTCATCATTCAGATGCCGCTTAAATTTAGGGGGCATGCTGGGGTCTAGCTGCTCCTCACTCTCTGGCTCCCTCTGCAGGCAGACACAAAGATCTCTTAGATCCCTTTCTTCAACTATAATAAAATATTTCAGCCCAAATAATATTTGACTGCAATATAGTCTGACTGTAACACACGCAGAGACACACACACACATATACATACATACATATCTGAAGCTTAAACTTCTCCTATATATGGTTTAACAATGACAGGTTCATTAGACTAAACTTTAAGCCATAAAAGCTGCACAACTTTTAAGTAAATCCAGCCATAATTCAGACTTGGGGAGAGACCACCCCATTACATTTAACTTGTTTGGTCATGGGGATCACTCTAGACACACCAATAGTAATGTGCTGCTTGCAAACATCAAAGCAAGCAGTTAAAGACAAGCTCTAGTAACTGATGTTAGAGTCATAACGTTCCTCCATGCGTATTCGCTTTATATTCACAAAGCAGTTCATTTCTGGTTAAACCATTTGCCCTGTTCTTTTACAAACCCTTAGCCTATAGCTTTGAAGTTTACAACAGGTTTTTATCTTTCAACTACCAGACATATAAGCTTAAACTTCTCCTATATATAGAATAAAAATGACAGATACAGACCCTCTAAGGTTCAGTTTCTCACACTGAGCACAAGAGTGCATACCTAGAATCACGACAGGTGATAGGAAACTTTTTTTACTGTGGCTTGCCAGATTCTACATTTCTACATAATGTAGATTCTACAAATCCATAATAATAACAACAATATTCAGAAAAGTCAAGAGTGCGAGTATAAATATAATGAGGCTGAAAGCGAAGTATTTAGTAGATCAGTTTTGTAGTTCCCTTTAAGACTGCAATACACTACATGACTTTTAAAACCGGAACAGATTTTAAAACACTGGGCATCATACACTTACCAACTTTGAAATAGTCAGAGGAAAAACTGGGCATCAAACACTAAACGAATGAGGGTTACAACAAACTCAAGCCTTGTTGCTAAGAGACGTGTGACAAACGCAAACAATGTGTTCTAAAATCGACTCAAAAGATCTCAAACATGTTTGAAATCCTGAGACTGGATGGAATCGAAGTCTGAAGCTGAAAAAATGGGATTCTGTGACCGTCATACACTACATGACTTTCCAGTACATCTGTCGTCTGTCTCTAGACCAGCTCTGAATTTCTGACATCTGCAGAAAATGAGGGCAAAAAATAATGTAGTGTATTCCAGCATTTAGAAACTTATTAACTTTTTTAAATGTAAAATATCAATTGCTCAAAAACTCAAGGGCAATTGCTAATGTATTTTATGTTCTATACTAAAAAGTGAAAATATCTTGCGCTTTTCTTCAACACAGACCTTCTTTCAGGTATTTCACCAAAAACGTATAGCACACGTTTATAAAAAAAAAAAAAAGACTCATTCAGACCTCTATTTGAGAACTACTTGAGCCAGGGCATTCTAGAAGTGAATGCATTTGACTAATGCACATCACAGTGAGACATAATACACTGAAGCAGTGTTGTCACGCTACTCTGATTAGGAAATACTGACTTGTAACTGGAAAAGCTACATGATTTTAACAGCTGAGCTATTCTCACGCTACTGAAAAATATTATTAGGTTGAAGGTAAATCTTGTATTTTCCCTAAATAATTAATTAATAAATAATAATACATTTAAAAAAAAGGTAAATTCTTGCTATTCTTGAGCAATATGATCTATTCTCTTCTTTAAAAGGCAAAACAAAGCAGTTTTCTTCCTCCACCCACTGGACAGCAGGCTCAAGCCCATCTCCATGTACCATTGAGTCCACTGTCCTCTCTCTGAGACTGCTCTCTGCTTCTCTTGCTGGAAGAGCTGTCGGAAAACGGCTTCTCCTTTATCCAGGAGCACGGCAGAGCTTTCCAGAAAGCAGGAGAAGGGGAAAGAGGGGCTGGGGACAGGGAACGAGAAGGAGAGAAGAGAAGGACACACAGGGTTTGAGAGAAAGAGCATGAAAAGGTGAACAAAAGAAGAGAAAGAATCTAACCATCATCCACTGAATCCGCTCAGATGGATTTATTTTTTTAACTTAAGTTCATTTCTGTGTAAGAACAATTAATTAGACCTAAAAGTGTAAGTTAGCCGTAGTAATAGTGTGGACCCACCTCCAAACTCTTGACCGTTTTGTGTGAGCAACAGACATAACTTTACATTTTCCTGCAATTTTTACATCTTAAATTTCACTTGCATTTCCCAATATCTAACCGTATTTCAGCGATGCAGAAAACACGGACGGAATCGCGGATTCCAGTCATAAAAACAGAATTTACAGTTTAACAAGGAATGTCACGGAATTTGTCCAATTTTGAATGAATTATTCAAATGTAAGTCATTGCACTTACATCAAATCACGATATGGACTAGTACCTGTAAATATTAAGCCGGAAAAGTATATTTAAATATGAATCCTGCATGTTATGCGTGTCTCTGTTAATGAATGGCGCAGAATCTCCAGAACTGCTCTGAGAGTCACTTCATGAGCGTTTGACCGTTTGATTTGAGTAAAACTAGCGCCACATCACATACACAGAACTGTAAAGGTATTCACAGTAACCCATCAAAATAAAAGTCTAGTTTAAATTAAAGACAAGTATTTGCCAGAAATGTATTACTATTGTTCAGCAGAATGTACATAGTCTACTACTACTACTACTAAAAAGAAAAAAATATAATTTTTAAAGGAATAAACACACAAAATTTCTTCCATGTTTTATTTTAGTAGTAAACCCTCTTTGTTTACCAAAAAATTAAATTTGCTTAATTTTCAATAATTAAAAGATAAATTAAATGAATGGTTTATGCCTTCATTTGATAACCAGAAAAATTAAAATACACAACAGAATTTCTGAGAAAAAAAAAAAAAAAACATTTCATAAGGCTATTTTAAGAAAATAATTAACAAATTAAGTTGTTTTCATGCATTTAAATAATCAGACATGCTAAAACAAAGAATTCGGTAACAATAAACCATATGGTGAAGAAACAAATTTAATAATTCATTGGGCCCTAAACTTGTCGTTTTTGTTAAACTTTCAATAAATTGTTGTGAAAATGTATAAGTTTTATGATTTTAATTAATTAGACATGCTTTTTGATTAATTCAATTTAATTTAACCATTAAAAAGGAGTTGAGAAAAATGTAAACGGAAAAAATTGAATTTGGAAAAAATAAAACAGATTTCATAGGGCCCTACGTGGTGTGTCTCAGTCTGGGACACTGGAGAAACAGTGGTAATTATGTAAGTGATGGTATAATGTGAGATTACTAGAAACGTGAAACACATCGTCACGCACCCCTGGGAAGATTTTCAGCGAATACTGGCATTAATTTCAGCCTGTTTCTCACACAAAAACATTATTATTATATAATATATTAAAGATGCATTATTTAAACAATATGGAAATGAACAGAAACTTTAAAAAGTGCAGTAGTGCAATGATTGGACACAATGGACAGATGGCTGGAAGGAAGGATGAATGCATGGGAGCCCATTTTCAGGTGTATGACAAAGAGTTAAGACTGAGATGATAGTAAAGAAAACGTAAAGCAGAAATCTGGCCCTATAGCTGCCAATACAAACCATCAAACCCACAATGAACAATCTGATTGCAAAAGACTTCACAAGTGATCTCGCTGACCTAACCTTGTTAAACCCTAACATGTGTCACGTCTTTATGGAATCGCTTGAAAATAATGGACAACTCACAAACAACACTAACAGGTTAGGCATCATTCCAGTAGAAACACACAGGTCAACAGAAACGCATGACAGGATTTACATGATTCAGGAAACAAGACACAGACTTGACTTTCCATCAACAACTGTGGATTAATCAAAAACTGATGGAATAACTGAGTCTAAACCCATGACACACATCACTGTTCATAAAGACATAATTAAACTGATAGACTCAACATTCACTTACTCGTGAGCAATTAAACACACTGATCTGACCAGATTTTTTAGAGTAGATCGAGCTATAAACTGTATATATATATATATATATATATATATATATATATATATATATATATATATATATATATATATAAGAAAATATTTAACGTTAACATACTTCACATTGTAGATCATTTCTAATAAACAGCTGATGTTCCTGTGGAGCACCTGCTAAACAGAGCCAGTCAATAAAATCATATAAACACTCTGATCCTAAAGGAAGGCTAAAATATCGAAAGAAATTATAAGACATGGTTTTGGGAAAAACAAGAAGCATGAATCCAATAATGGTGTTTACATGAGGACTGGTGAAGGAATGGAAACGCTGAAGTGAAAACAGACAGAATGACAGCTAGCATGAATGCTAACACCGCTGGCTACTTCATTAACCCGACACACAAGCACACGCACACGGGCCTCGAGAGACACATCCCCGGCCCCTCTACCTCAGAGATCCTGCTTTTGTCGATTCCCGTTTGGAAGAAGCGCGTTCGTGTGTTTATAATCCCGCTGACTGACTCTCTGAGCCGATCCGGACGCGTCCTGAGTGATGATGGCTCTCGCTCGGCACTGAAGCGGAAGTCAGAACAGCTGGACGGATACTGTTTCCTGCAGACACATCATCACCGTCATCGCCTTCTCCATCACCTTCTTCTAATAAAATATTAAACGTTAAGAAAGCAAGGAGAACGAATTTAATATGTATTTATATAAATTTCTACAGTCTAACTAATAAATAAATTAATTAATATCTTACCCTTATGTTTTTTACTTTTTTCTTCTTATTTTTACTTCCTAGCTTTTTCTTATTCTCCATTGTTATATTTCTTACCAATCATTAACTTTTTATTATTATTATTATTATTATTATTATTGTGTTCTGATGACATTGATGCATTTTGATACATTTTGTAAATTGTATGCAACGTCTGTCAACTCTTACTGTTTATAAGCATACAAAAATTAAACATCATCGAGTAAAAAATAAATCCCTATCGAAATCTAATACAACAAAAAGCATAAAATCATCACCACCAAATTATCTTCATATAAAATGATGATGATAATAATAACAATGATAACATTAATAATAAAGCATCATCATCATCATCATCATCAAAAACAGCCCAGCTTTAGTCATAGAGTGATTACAAATCTAAAAGTTATTGAGTCATTAATTCAGATTTAATTATTCAGATTTGATTACTAGATTGATTTCTGAAGAATAGAGTAATAGCTACTGAAAATTCACCTTTCCAACACTGGAACTAATTATACATATATAAGCTGTTTAGCTTAATACCACAGGGTAGTTTTCTGAAGACTTTTTATTTAAAGTTGAATTTGTATTTATATACTCACTGAAATTCCCTGAAATTGATTAAACAAACATTGAAAATAACCAAGGTCTTAAGAAGATTTGTGGAACATTTAGAGCAATAAATTCAGATCATCCTGTCACATGAACAAGAAAAAAAATGCAGAGTAATGCAACTCTTCAGACGAGAATGGATCAATTGGTTTTGTAAGCAGGCCCAGAATGTGTCCCGCGAGCGACAGGAGGTATGATCTGCTTTGAGCAATGTTTCACATGGGGATAGAAGATGCTTTTCAAAGTGAAGGGATTAGGTGAAGTGTCCCCAAAAAGGCCCTGGTTAAAGGTGCACCCTTTTAGCACTTAATTCCCCTGTAAGGATACCTTACAGACATAAAAGTGACATTTCTTTTGCATGTGTATTTCGAGCACAAACCAGGAGACTCTTGGGTAATCTTCAGCAGAATTCTTTATTGAGAACACTCTGCGTGGCAGTGTGGTCATCAAAAGTCTACACTTTTGAGGGGATACATACTAGAGGTGGAGAAAATGTAAACAAAGCATTCAAATGGAATCATGAAAATGCCAGACACTGGCATTTTCCCAACCTTGATCTCATCAGCATAAGTGTCGCTAATTCAATCAGTGTTAAAAAGCCAAATGGCAAGGAAGAGTATGAAGACAAAAGGTCATTATAGGTGCTAATTCAGTCAGTAAACCTGGGTTGCTTGATTTGATCATGTCAGAATGTTGTCATCTTAATCTCAAAATGTAAAAACACAATGTACATACTATTACACTGGAACCTAGATTTCACATTTTATACATTTTTAATCCAGTGCGTGTTGAAAACGGTTGAAATAAATTGTCCTGTCGATTTGATGAGACGAGCAGTCATCCTGAAAAGAGCAGGAGAGATACAGTCACAGAAGATTTAGTCAAGGCCTCTAGATGAACATTTGACAATGAATGTTTCATATGGGCTGTGTGATGACATGGTGCTTAAAAGGGACATCCAGACAGATTATAAATGACAGAATTGAATGGTGCGAGGCTGAAGGTTGAGCGATAAAACCGGCGACAGATGAGTCCCACATGCACTTGAGCAGACTATGCTGTTCATATACATCAAGGTTAATATTGTTAACTAATAGGTAACATTGCAGGTCATCCGAAAATTTGCAGAACATGTACTCACCCTCCAATCTAAGATAGAGATGAGACTGAAACAGATTGGTATATTTAGCTCACCAATGGTTAATATTTATGTCTGATGACAGCTCCACATTATAACTGACTATTTCCTACACTAGTTGTGCTAGTCTTATGTCTTTGTTTTCTTCACATAATAAATTTAATTCACATGAAGGCCCTGATCATTCATTCTGGGTTCATGTATTATTCATGTATTCATGTATTATTAATCTGAAAATATTATGTTTTTTGGGGGAGACCCACCACATGATTTACAATCCTGAAACATTATATGTCACAAAAAGGTAAAATAATTTGATTAATTTGATTTGATTTAATTTGATAAGAGTGAAGCAGTTTATTAAAACATTTTAGGCCTAATAAAAAATTAAGATATTTTAATAATTATTTTTTTTCAATAATTTAATTCATTTACTGAAGCTTCTTTCTACATTATGATATCATAAGCAAATTAATAAATCTGGCATTTTCTATTTAATTGACCTTACTCAATGTCTAGGGTAATGGGATGTGATAGCGCCACACAGAACTTTAAATCTTTGTCTAAGATGGTTTTCATGACATGAAGACCTGAGGGTGAGGAGGTCAGAAAGTGCCCTGCTATCTCTCTCTAAAGTCTCAAACTGACCTTGACTGCAGAACAGACCTCAATCAAACATCCGGATACATTAGTCATTGCTGTGCTGCTGAATGTGATGAAGCAGGAAGCATCAGTCTTTCCGTCTGTCATGAAGACTTTAAACATCAAGACACAGGTCGCACCTGAAGTTAAGAGTTCACCAGAGGTCAACTTTACTTCCGAATGGTGTCCACACAGGATGCTGCTTTTTAATACTCAGTATTACATATGTTTTTAAGACTAAGTGTGACAGGATGAGTTTTAGTGCTTTTAACACAAGAAGGACGAGCTCACCCAAAAACAAAAATTTACTCACCCTCAGTCCATTCAAGATTTAGATGAGTTTGTTTCTTCATCAGACCAGATTTGGAGAAATGTAGCATTTCATCACTTGCTCACCAATGGATCTTCTGCAGTGAATGGGTGCCGTCAGAATAAAAGTCCAAACAAATGATAAGAACACCAGAATAATTTACAAGTAGCCTAATGCATACCACTCCAATCCATCAATTAACACCTTTTGAAGCAAAAAACAGCATGTCTGTAAGAACAACATCCATCATTAAAACTTTTTTCATTTAATTTAAACAGTTAAAATACGACTCCTCTATAATATTGCTTCTTCCAGTGAAATCTCTCGGAATCAGGAGAGAATTATGTACAGATCAAGTGTTTACAAGTGAAAACAGTCCAAAACAGCTGTAAACAAATCAGCTGTCTCATTCTGACGGCACCCATTGACTGCAGAGTATCCATCCGTTGGATTGCCTTTAAAAATGTTCAGCAAATTTTCATTTTCAGGTGAACTGTTCTTTTAACTTACACATATCTTATTAGTCATGGGGTAAAAAAAAAAAAAAAAAATGAGACCATTTGTGAAAATGTTTCTACTTCACATTTTGCAATTTAAATATATTTGAATACATATTATGTACTAATATTTAGTTAAAACATAATAATTTTAGTACTAAGTTGAATTTTTTTAATTTTTTATCCTTTATTATCATCCTTTTGCATTAATGACAGCAGAACTCAATCTGCATGAACTTTGATGTTTGTAAATAAATAAATAAATAATTGACCTTTTTTTAGATATGCATATTTGATTAGTGACATGGGAAAAAAATGCATGTTCTTTATTTTCTAACACTTTCAATATATATATATATATATAAAAAAACACACCAAAACCCCGGTGTTGGGTGTCACTTTGGACTGCTCTGAATGTGGCAAAATGACATGAAAAACAGAGCTTGTTGAACAGAACTCTGGCATGAGCCTCTCTTTTCACTTTACTATTCGTGAAACATTGGACATCTGCTGCTGTCTTGTCAACAAGGCAATAAACACATTTTCCCTAGACAGGAATTGTGCGTTCAATCATGCTACGCCACAAAAATGTCCCGCTGAAGATGAGGTGAAGAACACCAGGTGTTTGTGAAAGCCTCCCGATGGGTCACTGTAAGATGCTGTTTCTGACCTTTTAACTTGATTCCTGCATTTTATAGGACAGCTTGCAGAGTAAAAGTACAGTTAATGGCCCAATTCACCCTTTCTCACATGTGAAGTTACAGGAGCATTAGAGCATATGAGACTCTTTAGTCTCTGTAGCTTTAACTGAATGGACAGTTATACTTATATATTTATATCTACTACTGTGGGCAAAGTTTGTGGTTAGTAAGATGAGTATCTTTGTGGTCAACAAAGATGCATTAAACTGATCAAAAGTGAAAGTAAAGAGAGCTGTAAGGTTACAAAGATTTCTGTTTCCAATAAATGCTGTTCATTTGAACTTTCTATTCATCAGATAATCCTGAAAAAACAATTTTGTTTCCACAAAATAACTGTTTTCAACAATGATAAT
Organism: Carassius auratus; assembly: GCF_003368295.1. Taxonomy (NCBI): domain Eukaryota; kingdom Metazoa; phylum Chordata; class Actinopteri; order Cypriniformes; family Cyprinidae; genus Carassius; species Carassius auratus. The sequence continues at coordinate 6,901,234 of NC_039287.1, forward strand.
AAGAAATGTTTCTTGAGCATCAAATCAGCATATTAAAATGATTTCTGAAGGATCATGCGTCACTGAAGAAATGATGCTGAAAACTCAGCTTCACCATCACAGGAATAAATTACATTTAAAATATATTCAAACTGAAAACAGCTATTTAAAATTGTAATATAATTTCACAATACTTACTAAGTTGATTGATTACACTGATAATTACAAAAAAAAAATGTATTACAAGTTTTCTAAAATGTTATGTTTAAATATGCAAATGAGGCATTATTTAATGAAATATGTGCTAATTCGCATAAATTTCTAGTACAGAAATCTGAACGCTGGATGAAGTCAATTTCAAAATTCTTGTAAAAAATTTTTTTTTACATATTAAAGTCAAAGTCACTCCATAATTCAGAAAATACTTTGAAAGGCCGGAAAAAAAAATATTTTAACAATTTTGGGGGGAATAAAATGTTGTACTTAATCAAAAAAAAATTATATATGAACACATCCCTCTGTAAAAACCTTCGGAATATAGACAGGAATGGATGTGTAAACTTGTGTGTGTACGTGCTACTGAAGTGGAGATTTATGGCTCAGTGTTGGAGAAAAAACGGCCTTTACAAATATCTATTGTAATTGAACTGTATTGACACAAATACTTAACACTGTCTTTTGGATGTTTTCTTTCCATTAGTCTGAAAAAACACTTTATGAAAAGCCAAAAATCAAAAAATTGACACATGCAAAAAAAACCTCTGTTTTTGCCTGCAGTATCCTCCCTTAAACACTCGTTTTACCCACTAGACAGACATCCGATCCGACAACATGTTTACACACTGTGAGCTTTAGATAAAAGCATTTCCACAGGATTAAGAGTTGAGGAATGTTGTTGAGCATAACTGAGGCTCATCAAGGTGTCTGTTTCTCTCTGTCTTTCTTTGTTTTCCATAGATGCCACTCCGTGATCTTTATGGGCTCACTCCCATGAGCCCAGCAGGAGCTGGGACAGGGACGTGTCCTGTGTTTTGATGTGGTTTGGACATACATAGTTTGCATGGGCTCCTGAATACCGTTGATATTTTCCCTAGCCATATGTTCTCTCAGGTCTCCCAGCAGTTGTTTGCATCCCAATCATCCCGTGCAACCATTAGGAATTATTTCCCTCCACAGTGCTCCAAACTAAGCTTCAGTGCATCCACCAAGCAAATCCATTGTAAAAGGCCTCTGAAAGATGCCAACTATTCTTCCGTTTGAAATTTGAGCCTAACAGACCTGTAGTTCTGATCCAGAGTATTAACTTTAAAATGTTTGCTTTATAGCCCTATAAACGCTCCGTAGCTTAGTGACTGTATTCGTCTTTCTGATGAATTTAACATTGGGTTCAAATAGAGATGTGGAAACCATCAAAAAAACTGAATGGGTCAACTCACCTAGAATTACTGGACATCTTACAGAGGTAGCGCAGACCAAAAACAGTTTATTGCTCCTATTCTTATACAAACATTCATGGTGCTGTACATGCATAACAGCGAGTCTGAGTTATGACTGTCAGTAAAAAGCATATCGCATGCACATATTATCACGCATATGCTACGGTTAAAAAGTTTGTGGTTGGTAAGTTCTTGATGTTTTTGAAAGAAGTTGCTCATGCCCACTGCATTTAAAAATAGAAATATTGAAATTGAATATTATTACAACTGAATATTTTTTTATATATATTATTAAAATTTAAACCGTATTTCAGTTGAATTAAGGTTTTCTTATATAATTTAATATAATTTATTCCTGTGATGCAAAGCTGAATTTTAAGCAGCCATTGCTTTTAGTGATTTGAATAGACTTCCTAAACAAGTATGAACGATAACAAGGATATTACATTTATCTTTTTTATTTTTATGTTCAAATAAAGTATGTTTTTGAACCTACATTAAGAATAGTGGGATGATGTTTTCTGAATCAAATGCATCCATATGCACTGTTACCAATAAAGGCTTCTTTGTCACGAGGGATAGAAGAGAAAGTGATTGAGCGAGTGAGTGAATAAATGAATGAGAGAGAATGCAAGAAACAGCATTGCAAACACTGCCTGCAGGCCATTAATAATGAGGAACACACACAGTAGATGATATAACTGTAATACAGAGTTCATATCCTCCCCTGCGCAGAGGGCAGATGAACAAACAAGCGGTGTCACAGGATCATCCTGAAGATTTATTACTCTGAAATCTTCATATCTCTATCCTGAGACCTGCTTTATCCTCTCTCTCTCTCTCTCTCACACACACACACACACACACACACACCTATTATGAAGCAATCCAAATGGGGACATATCATAAACTGTTTCTATCCTAAGCCAATTAATCACTACGGCTAATGATAACTTCATAAATGTATTACTAATTAAAATGAATTCTGAAAATGAAAGATGCAGATATACTGTGATTTTTATAAACAAAGCATTTATTTAAAAGACAAGGATGGAGTACATTTGAAACCATTTATGAGCAGCACATTAGTGTTTGATTGGAGCCGGAGCCTGATGAGGCAAACTGAGCTCTGATTGGCTGAATCTGTTTGGAAAGGCAACAGTACTCAGTCTTGGTGTTGTGTGCTCTTGGTCTCTGGTGTGTCGTTGAGCCTGGAGAAGTGTTCAGACAAGGCTGCCAGGGCACGGTACCGATGGGAGATGCTGTTCTTCACTTCTTTAGGGAGCTCAGCATAACTGCCAACAGAAATATGGCACAGAGCAATGAGAAAAACAAAATCACTATCAAATGAAAAGTGCCAAGTTTATCTGACAAATTTATATGGCATACAGTTTAACCTATTGTTGCCAGAAATATACTTTCAATGCTTTCGTTCCCACGTCAATGTTTCATTCTCTGAGGAGTACAAATGTGTTTTATAAAGCGTCTTACAAAATGCGTTCTTATACTGTGAACATGTGGACTATAGGGAAAAGACTTTCATAAATATTTTTTAGATTTGGTTAAATGAAAACACAAGACTTTTGAGAGGGTCTACTTTGACAATAATGTCACCTACTGGTAAACCTGTGAAACACGCATGCAAAGTTAAGAAATGATACTCACGTTTTTTCATAGCCATCAGGCTGAAAACAAGGATCCCAACCAAAATCCCTCGGGCCCCTGGGATCAACAATACGGCCCTGAAAATAAATTATTAGAATTGTTGGAGGTAGGAATAAAAACCTGCATGCTTTAGTGTTCAACAAAACACATTTATAAATACTACCCGTCAAAGATTTGTGGTCAGCAAGATTTTTTTGAAAGAAGCGAATGCTTGTAATCAGCCAAAAAAGTGACATCAAAGGCATTTATAATGTTGCAATAGATTTAATATCAAATAAATGATGAACTTTCAGTTTGTCAAGAAAATCAAAAAAAAAAAAAAAAAAAAAGGAATAGCTTACCACAAAAAATATTAAGCAGCACAACTATGGTAACAATTGATGATAACAATGTGACAACACTAATAATAAATGTTTTGAACTGCAAATGATATCTGAATCTGTAATGATGCTGAAAAATTTAAAACAGAAAACCATAAATATAAGTTATTTAAAATTGTAATAATATTTCACTATAATGCTGGTTTTAGTTTATTTCTGATGCTCAGTGTATGAACCACTACATCATGTCTCTGATGGGACGGGGAGTTAATAGACATGCTCACCTCGGTTATTCCTCTGAACAGCTGGACTGGCTTGTCTTTTCCAGCACAGAAAGCAAATGTACACAGAGCCCAGGCAGATTTATCTTCAAAACCTGCTAGCAATTTATACAGTCCTACAAACATAAAGAAAGCAGCTCGTTTTGCCTCTGCATTCAATATGGCTCCTTAAGAGATAAAGCTGAAATAAAAATAACAACAATTCGAAAAGAATAAAAACAAAAATGGAAAGACTGACTAAAATAACAGTATTCAGTAGTAACCTAAATCTATATTACAGTGTCTTACCTTCTGGCTTCAGTTTATCCAAGAACCATTTTCTGTGGAGGGAAAAAACATTTATAACGAATATAAAATGTATTGAATGCACTGTGCAGTATACTTACACATTACACCATATCACTGTTTTATATTTACAGAATTTAAAGGCGCTAGAGCGACTCACATGTAAGGTCCTGGTAGTCCTCCTAGTGCCCTGAAGCACAGACAGGTGTCCTCCACCAGCACTGGCCCGTCCACCTTCACACAAAACACACAACATCATCATCATCATGTCTGAGACTTCAGCAAAAAGGGTGTGCAGTTTACAAACCTGCATTGCTGCTTCTTGACATTTCTGTATAGAAATATCATCTGGTTCCCCTTGATATTCAGGCACTGGAAGAGAAGCCACAATCACATCACAAATACAGCCACAGCATGCTTGATATTGTGAGTCAACAAAGCAGAAGAATACTAGCCAGATACTTACAATCAATCTTCTTGGAAATCAGTTTGTAGGGAAATTTGTCCCCAAGGATCTGAACCACCTGTGTGAACAGGAAAGTATTAGATTTGATAGGCAGGTTCAACGGGTATAAATCATTTTGATTATCGAGAAATAAATAACAGTAATCCATGTTCACATGTGTTCAAAGGGATGACACTTTCAGCCACTGCAAGAGAAGCTGGTCTTTCTGAATCTGTGATTTCTCCAATATTGCAGGTTTACAGTGAAACTAATTCACTGAGTCCCCTAAATCAGTTGATCATCCATGTAAGAAAAATGCATGAGAACCACTAGGCGGATTGGAGGATTGAGGATTGGACTTGGCATTTCACTGTTTATTAAAGTTTCCCAAAACAGATCTCTCAGTGTTTCGCAGCATGTGAGCAGAGACTATTCATTCACTCTTATTCACATTTTGTTCTCCGTTGTATTAAAATTGGATGATTTGTAACCGACCCAATATTTTTACACACGCCACACTCTTACCTCTTCCAATTTTTTCGCGTTCCCGGTAACGAACACCACAGCTCTACCGGTAGGTACTGCCATGCTTCAGCCGGTTTCCGACAGACGACACACACTGACGGAACTGTAAAACATTCGGCTCTGTCACGCCATAAACCAATCGTATTCATTGATCTGAAATTTCCACCAATCAGTGAACATTTACGCCTCACTCTAGACACGCCCCCTCATTGACTGACCAATCGCTGGATGCTCAATGCCGTCCTTCTGTAAAATCACCTCGGGTGGAAAACACGCAAAACGTGGGAGAGCGTCCTCACATGTCAACGACTGCAGAATATAAATAATATCAGAAGTGTTTGACTATTAAAGTACTAAGTGAATTAGCTTAATCGGCCTGAGAGAAAGATTATAATTCATCTAATAAATCAGAATTGAGCAGGAGTTGGAGGATCGGATCCTTAAGCATGAGTTTACTGCCTCGCACCGCCGAGGAGTTCAGCTCCGCGGATTACTGGGAGCGCTTTTTCCGTAAAAGAGGAGAGAAGGCTTTCGAGTGGTACGGAGACTACAACTCCCTCTGCGGCGTGCTGCATAAATACATTAAACCTCGTGATAAGGTAAGAAGACATCGTGAGCACCAGATCAGCCTAATAGAAGGATCCCATGACCATGAAGACTGGAGTAATGGTGCTAAGATTCAGCTTTTCCATCGCATGAATACATTACATCTGAAAATATATTAAATTAGAATCGTGTTGTTTTAAATTGTAATGAGGTTTCAGAGTTTCGGCTTTTTTGTTGTATTTTTTTTATTATCAAATACCAACCCGAAACGAAATATTTTATTTTTATTTTAGAAGAATTGTACAGGTTGATCTGTTCTTATCCCTCTTACAAATGAAGTAAGTTTTTAAATATATTATTTAAGTGGTTCAAACCGATTTTCAAGCCAGTATTGTGAACTGGAGCAACTGGTTCATTAAAAATTTGATTCTACTGAATGATTCATATATATTAAACATCATGTAGAAATTAGAGTTAGGATTGTACCTCTTGTTCTCTGGCGCAGGTGTTGGTGGTGGGCTGTGGTAACTCGGAGCTGAGTGAGCAGCTCTATGATGTTGGCTACCGTCAGTTAACCAACATTGACATCAGCGAGACGGTGGTGTCTCACATGAACCAGAGGAATGCAGAGCACCGTCCTGACCTGACCTTCCGGCAGCTGGATGCCACCCAGACGGGCTTTGAGAGCGGGAGCTTTCAGGCAGCTCTGGATAAGGGCACGCTTGATGCCATGGCTTCAGAAGAGGACGGGGCACTTGCGGGCAGGATGCTGGCAGAAGTTGGCAGAGTTTTGGCTGTGGGGGGCCGGTACGTCTGCATAACTTTAGCCCAGGAGAATATCATAAAGCTGGCTGTGGAACATTTCGCCCAGGGCTGGGCTGTACGAATTCATTGTCTTAGTGGACAGCAGAACGAAGAGTCTGATTCCTCCTTCGCCCTCCCCGTATTCGTTCTGGTCTGCACCAAATTCCGCCAAGCGCCCCCGTTTGCAGTGCTTGAGTTGTGTCAGGGGGAGGATGGCGCTCCTGTTAGACTTGCGTCAGTACCAGAGCTGTTGTCCGCTGTGAAGGAGAGACAGGCCTACAATCTAATGCTGCATAAGCTCAGAGGAGGAACAGACGCTGACAGCACACCGTCCCTCACGCTGTGCCATGCAGCCACCGGCCGGCCGCGATACACTCTGACCGTGCAGGACAGCCTGCCTTCTGCCAAGCTGCCACGGAGTAATCACTTCGCCATCTTTATCGGTGAGCATTTGGTTCTTTTGCATTTTCAATGTGATGATCACTGTAATCATAAGTGTAGTTACCTATATACATAGTGCAGCAGTCAAATTTCGGTTAACTTTTTTTCTAATGAATGCATTTTTATTTTTAGTTCCTCAGGGCCGTGAGTCTGATTGGTTATATGGCTCTGCTGAAGGTCGGTCTCAATTGGCATCCAGTGCAAAATTCAGACGCCTGGTCATTGTGGCGATGCATCGAGATCAGGAGTATGAGGACATGCAGGCCGTCCAATCAGAGCTCTCTCCAATGGTGATGGAACTCGCTCCTCCTGGAATGCCAGCCAGTCAGCAGGTGCTCAGGAATCAAATGCATCTGTGTTACACTTTATCTTGTCCTCATTCCTCACTCACATTTCCTCTGGTACAGGTGCCGTTCCTGTCTGTGGGAGGAGATCTGGGGTGGAGGGAAGTCATCGGACGAGGGGTTAGCGCTTTGACCGGAGAGTATTCTGTGGAGGATGTGAGAGGAGAGGACGGTCACCTCTATCGCAGGCTCATCTTCATGAACAATTCCCAGCTGGTGCAGTCAGAGAGCAGACTGCGGTCTGCCGCCACAGGTGTGGAACCGCTGTGTTTCAATTCTGGAAGGTTTATAGAACAACTGGAGATTTATTTCAGTGTTTGGTCTCTTTTGCTAGCATCTTCTGGTCATAAAAAGAAGAACAAGAAAAAATCCAAACCATCCGTTTCTGAAGCCCCTGCTTTAACCGGGGTTAAAGATCGCATCGTGGACAGAGGTTTTCTTTGCTGTACGCACCATGAAGTCATGGTGGCGGGTTTAGCCATGTTAGGAATGGATGCAATCAATAATAAAGGTAAGTGTGCTGCTAACATTAAAAAGCTTAGTGAAAGTGCTTTGTGAAGTTTTCAATTCAAAAGGAGTGGTCTCATTTAACTTGTATAGCCATATCCCGGCTAAATACACATACAATAATACATTACCGTTCAAAAGTTTGAGTTCGATATTATTTTTTTGAAAGAAGGGTGTTTTATGTTTCCTAAGGCTGTAAAAATAAATAACATCCGCATAAAAGTTTGTAGTCTTTGTGTTATGTTGCAAAGTATGATAGCTTTGTGTATGGAACAGAATAGAAATGTTGCCCTTCCCTAAATCGTGTCAATATTTCGTTACGCAAGTAGGTGGCGACAAATGACTGATCATTGAATCATTCATTCAAGCGATTTGTTCAAAAAAGCTGATTCATTCAAGTTAGGTCATTGACTCGTTCATTCAAACAGAACTTTTCACAAATAATTCTAGATAATTGTAAAATAGACTGCAGCATTTAACGTTTTGTCAGAATCTCTAATAAATTACGGTATTTTGTTCTTAGTGTCTAATTTTCCAGAATGGTGCAGCTTCACTAGCACGTATCCAGTGCAGTAGATCGATACAATAAGATTAGATTAGGTTCAACTTTATTTTCATTATGCAGAGTACAAGTACAGAGCTAATGAAATGCAGTTAGCATCTAACCAGAAGTGCAAGAATATAGTGTTTTATCTACATAAAAGTGCAGAGTAAGTGAAGCTTACAGTGGACTTGCTATATACAGTACTGAGCAGAGTATATACAGAATATAAATAGGAATGCAATGTAGGGATTGTATGTACATTATATGAACAGCAGCAACTTGAGAACAGTGGTAATAAATACAGTTGGATGAGTGTGCAAAAGTATTGTTAAACAATGTATTCTATGCAAAATAACAGTCGTGCATGAATCATACGTTTTACCACTGTTATGGTGTTCGCATTAGTTTTGATTAGTCTGGCACATGTTCTCCAACAGATCACCCGGTGTCCGTGTTACTGGTGGGACTAGGTGGTGGTGGTTTACCCCAGTTTGTGCATGACTTTGTGCCGTGTGCACGGGTTGAGGTGGTTGAACTGGACCCAGCTGTGCTGGAAGTGGCTCAGTCCTGGTTCGGATTTCACATGGATGAGAGGCTGAAAGTTATACTTGGAGACGGACTGGAGCACATCAAAACTCTGGAGAGTAAGGGTGAGAAAACATCTAGATTTATTCATTCTAATACGCTTTTGACTTCAAGGCTTTGTAGTTGAAGGCCCCATGCCTTTTCCATTTGTTCGTGATTTACTGTATAGAGATAAAGAGTTTTAAAAATATGTTTACTTTCAATTTGACAGTTTAAGAGCTTGGCATATTCTTTCTCTAAAGTGAAAAAAAAAAAAAAGTGAGTGAAAGTGAAGTGAAAAAGTGAAGTGAAATTCAGCCAAGTATGGTGACCCATACTCAGAATTTGTGCTCTGCATTTAACCCATCCGAAGTGCACACACACAACTCTACTATATTATCTACTTTGTTACTATATCTACTATATTATTTTTCTGCACTCATATAGGAGGACATTCTTTTGATGTCATAATGTTTGACGTTGACAGCAAAGACACAACCCTGGGCATGAGCTGCCCTCCGTCTGCCTTTGTAGAAACATCACTTCTGAAGAAAGTTTACAGCTTATTAACCCCTCGAGGTAAGCACTTAGTGTTGTATGATCAGTTTTGATACTTTGAAAGTTCAGATGTTGAGATATTTTGTATATTCCCATGATCACTCTTCTTTTCTTTCCCCCACAGGACTGTTCATGTTGAACCTAGTGTGTCGTGACTCGGCTCTGAGGAAGTCAGTTCTCGAGCGTGTTCAAGCCGTGTTCCCGTGTGTGTTCTCTCGTGGAATCGAGGGTGAAGTCAACGAGGTGCTGCTGTGTTGCAGAAGTGCAGGAGAGGGACACAAACCTCACAGCATTTCACAAACATTACAGCAGACAGCAAAAGACCTGCAGAAGACACTACGTGCCAACACCCAGAATGCACCATGTGTGCCTCAAATAGACATTACTGCAATGTTGAATGACCTGAAAGTTATCTAAAGTTTGAGAAAAGATGGAGCGAAAACTAAAACTAAAATAAATGGCTGTTTGACCTCAAAAATGTGTATCATTTTTAAGGTTAAGAAATTAATTTAGCTATGTTGCCATATCTTTGACTAAATGGCATACAGCCTGTTCATTTTGCAGATTATTCTGGAAAAAACAAAACACCTGCTTAGAAAGGAAGGAATCATCTGACTGATATTTAAAGCAACCATCACAGTATGTTTAGACATTGTGTAGCATTTAGGGAAAATTCCTTCTGAAATAAATTCAGCCCTTTGAAAGAACACAGCAAAATAATGTCAAATGTTTAAACATATATTGTGTATATATATGAAAACTATAGCAACATTTATCATTGATGATCAAAATCTAAATGGAAAGACCATCATCAATAGACATTTAAAGACTCAAATTATTATCAAAACAAAGCGCAAAATCATTGCACTTTATAGGACAAATAATGACGACTACACTTTATGTTCAGATAAAAATAAGAGTCCCTGCTAGGGTCAGTACATTAAAAATAAGCATACTTGAAGATGAGTCAGTTTTCACTCAGAAATTGCTGATCAACTTTAGAAATAATTACAAAAAATTATTTACTGCAAATTAAATACTGCAAAACAAACAAACAAAAAAAAAACATTCAGTTTAGAGGTAGAAAGACTGAAATACTGTTTTCTTTTTAAAATAATATTTTTTGCAAAAACTCCAAAATTGATATATTATTGACAACTTAAAAATATCATTTTTATAGTGTACATTTTATCTTGGATCGGTTTCAAGTTTAAACAAACATAAAAATGGAAAAGAAAACGCTGTTGTCTCATTCATCTTATTCTTTCAAAGTAACGGTCCTTTCTGTTGAGAAGTGTTTTATAGTCATATATCAGTTATGTTCAGGTAATGTAAGGTTTTAGGAAGTCTTTACTCACTGACAGAAATATAAATGAACTGTACTCTTGTATAGTGAAATGCGCTGTAGAATTTATACAGAAGCAACCTATCTGGCAACCCTGTGTGTAGTGTTATTTTTACCTGGTGAGTCTATTGTACTGAAATGAGGGTGGATGTCCCCTACAGTGTCATGAACTGAGGGGTGGCGGCCGGGCCATAAAAACAAACTAAATGATAAACATAGCAGCTAGCTACTATAGAAGTACATAACTATCTTAGTTTGATATTAAAGTATGGAAACAATTCTAAATATAGAATTTAGCTTTGTTTATACCTGTTTGTTTTGATTTTGTGTGTGTGTGTGCTGCTTCGTATCCTTCTGTGTGTTTGGTGTTAAAATATCACAGTTTTTTTTACTTAATTTAAAGGTCCTTTGGAACGCTAATTTAATTTATACTGATGTGATTTCATAATTTTTTTTACTTTCATTGAATTGAACTGAGTCGTAAGAGTAACCAGTCGGATTAGAGGTTTGTGTTTGTACATATTATAATATGAAGATCCACCTGCTGCTGTGGTTGAAACGCGCTGCCCCGCGCGTCACTTCTTACTTTATCAAACTTCAGATATTTAATATTTTTGTACCTCATACGTTTGTGTGCCATAAATAATAATAATAATAATAATAATAAACATTTTTTATAGAATTTTTAATGTACCTCCAGATTCTTAAGAGAGGAGCGGAGTCTGAGCGTGCACGCGCAAGCGCACTCAACGAGCGGACAGTTGTCTGTCAGGTTTCGACCACAAGTTGAGTTCAGGAGTTAACGAGTGGTTATAACACTCTTGACTTCCACTGGAGATAGTTCATGTGGTTTCTTTATATGTCGCATTGTAAGTTAATTGCGCGCCTGTCAGGACCAAACGTTCAGAACTCACTTCAGGTGATTTAACTGCCTGCGGTAACGGTTTACAGACGTTGTTAGTATGTTCTTTATGTATACTTAGTAATTAAAAGAAGAAGAAAAAAAACGTATTTTGAAGTTACACCGTATAATTTTTTAATCAGAATAGTATGTCTAGGGAAGAAAAAAAGTTGGCATGATGTTTCTCAATTTCAGTTTTTTTTAATATAGCAAAGCAGAATTGTCCGGTCGCGCGCCGGATCCTCACCGCTCCGTATCCATGGGGAACCGGGGGATGGAGGAGCTGATCCCGCTGGTGAACCGGCTGCAGGACGTCTTCAGTGCCATCGGACAGAGCTGTGACCTGGACCTGCCGCAGATCGCAGTGGTCGGGGGTCAGAGCGCAGGCAAAAGCTCCGTCCTGGAAAATTTCGTGGGCAGGTGGGTTATGAGACCGTCATAGCTGCGCGCTACAGTTGTTTATTATAATTAATAGTTCAGTTTAACATATCAGATTAGCGAAGATGTTATACATGTAATGAGTATTGGTCAAACCATGTGTTTTAGCCTAACGTTACCTGATTGGTAGATATCGGGGTGACTGAAGGCTTGTGTCAGAATTCTATCATTGCGTGGCCACGTGCACATGATGGTGATAAACTGATTAATCAGCTCGTGATGTTCAGTCGAGTCACTTCTCTGCAGAGACACTGAACTGTATCGCTGAAGCAGGTGCAGATGTTCTCATTTTAGCCGGGAGCAGTCACTACCTCTTCCTCCGTCTGTCTAATGGCCCGCCAAGCCACTGTCCGTGATCTATGCAGAATCTGAAGATTTTCTTAGTTTTCTCTGGACTATATGGATCATTAAAACAAGCTGGCAACTAATTTTTCAAAGACCCCCCCCCCCCCCCCCCCCCAACCCCCTGTATCTGATTGGTCCCTTAATAGATGTGACAGATTTTCCCATGGTTTAGATTTGTTAAGGGACGCCATTTCAAATGTCACTTTTTTATCTCTTGAGATAAAACTGCCTGATGTACTATAAAAGCCTCTGTAACTTTCCAAACTCAAGACAAGATTCATAAATGATTCATTTGAAGCAGTGCTCTGCTCTGATTTGTCAGATGGCCTAGTCCTTTGTGATTGGTCTATTATCCACTTTTAAACCCTAAAAATGGCAAGATCATAAAGAGACATCAGAAAATTAATTTATTGCTATTTTTCATCTTAATGGGACACAAATAATACAACTTGATCATTTTTTTTTTCAAAACATGACTTTTAATATTTATTTTAATGTTTGTACCCCACAGTATACATTGCCAGTTTGGGGGTATATACATTAACTGTAAATAGAACAGATATTACAGATATTTGAGAATGGAGATATTTCCTGATATATTAAGCATGTTTGGAATTGTTTTGAATAAAAAGGACATAGGCAGGCATTATGTATTAGCCCGTGATATATAGCCATCATGGAACTGAGACTGGGATTACTGACAAGTCGTTTAGGCTGTTCAGTGTCATCTAAATACATTTATTTATTGTGTACTGTCAGCTTCACAATTTTGCAGATCATTTACATTCACAGACTACACTGCATGAAAGGTAACAGTTGAGAGTTTAAAATTACAGTTTAAAATGTTGGGTCACTGCTAGTGTCATGCTGTACAATTTGAGCAATGCTTGAGCAGGGCTATATTCTGTATTCTCAAGCCATACGATAGGAAGACCAGTCCACAATTTAAGTTACTTTTCACTGGAAATCATGCCTCTCTAGTTAAAATGTGCAGTGGGGACTGATTTAAGGACTCCAACACAAATTTATGAAAATAAGGTGACTAAGAAGGACCAGTTAGTCCTGTCTGATGTCACTCATCCATTGTGGAATGGAGTGGAATAATTTATTCAGTAGAATGAACTTCAATTGTGCAGTAATTTGATGGCCTATTTAGAAGTCATGCACAGGAAATAATGAGTATCCATAGCAATGAGTATGAATGGAGGAGAGCCGTGCACCCTCAGCCATCTGCTATCTCAGGATCACTACCAGTCAGTGGAACACCAGAGATGCCTGGAGAAATGGTTTAGTGAAATTAGATCTCACTGTGAGAGGGAGCATAGTCCTTGGGTTTAGAACAATAAGTAGTTGATTTTTACATGGCCAGTAGAAGACATTTAAAAATTAAAAGATCAAATTTAGCTGAAGGGTTTGGAATCTTTCTTTATAAAGAACTTCCCAGTTTCTCACTCTGGTTTACATTACATTTGCATTTAAAAAAAATGGAAAACTGTATTTATCTTGGCATAGTTTGAATAATACCAGTTCTGTACTTGGAAATGACATATTGTGAGCCTCAAGCAACATTGTTTCCTCCTTATGTAAATCTTGCATGCAAAAGACCACAAAAGATAGGCAATTCAGAACATAACACCGACTGTGTCAACATTTCAACATTTGCATACACCCGCCCATATTCTATGTCAGCTGCCAGCCGAACCTGCACAGCCAAATCATCAGAAGTTCTGCAGCTATTGTGAAGAAACAAGTGAGGATAATAGCGAAAACAAACACTCTACAAGCTTAAAACAAAAAAAGTGACATACAGCCAAGTATAGTGACCCATACTCAGAATTTGTGAAATGCTGTGGTGCCCAGGGAGCAGTTTGGGGTTCGATGCCTTGCTCAAGGGAACCTAAGTCGTGGTATTGCCATCTGGAGACTCGAACCCACAACTCTAGGGTTAGGAATCATACTCTCTAAGCACTAGGCCGCAAATTCCCCTGTTATCTATAATTAAGATATTATACATAACATAAAATACATCAGTAATACCCCCTTGTGATTTTTTAAATAGCTTGGACTAGTTTTGAAAAAGGCAGTTGCTAGCAATGGGCCTAATAGAGCTATAAGAGTTTATCATCACACCGAACAGGTAAACTACTCAGTAGTCTGCTTTTATAGCCTCATTATGTTTATAATATGCTCTTGCAAACTATTCTAAAATGTTTTTAAAGGGGGGGTGAAATGCTCGTTTACACTCAATATCCTGTTAATCTTGAGTACCTATAGAGTAGTACTGCATCCTTCATAACTCCAAAAAGTCTTTATTTTTATTATATTTATAAGAGAAAGATAGTCTGTACCGATTTTTCCCGGAAAAACACGAGCGCCTAGAGGCGTGACGTGTGGGCGGAGCTAAAGAATCACGAGCGCCAGTAGGCTTTTGAGTTGAGAGCATGTGGAAGCTGTGACACAGATCCAGAGGCTGAAATTTAACAAGAGCAGCATCAGCAAAGTCGGTATGCTATGTGGTATGTACTGAAACTGTATATATTTGCTTAGCGGTTTTGGAAAATGACTAAGTTCCACTTTATGTCGTCTTTTTTTCTTTTCTTTTAAGATGTAACGTTACATGTGGAAAGTGCAGTTTGATGACAACATCGCATGTTGTTTACTTGATGTGCTTACAGGCTGATAGCTAAGTTAACAACACAAAGATATTTGAAGCAGTTTTACTCACCGCATGTGGTTCCAACA
The DNA here is from genome assembly GCF_003368295.1 of Carassius auratus. Lineage (NCBI taxonomy): Eukaryota > Metazoa > Chordata > Actinopteri > Cypriniformes > Cyprinidae > Carassius > Carassius auratus. Next base: position 6,916,249 of record NC_039287.1, read on the forward strand.
CACAATCGTGACCCTTTTTCATTGGGACTGCATTATCCTTAAGAAATAAACGATGTGCAATCCGAAATGCAGGGAACAAACAAAAACACTTGCACAACTCCGTTGATGCTCTGCAAAAATAAACTCCATCCACTGGTCCCTTAATGCTGTTTCTCTTTTGGTAATCTGTGCAGGGTTGTCTTGCCCTGGCAACCAAAAACACACTTCTTTTGTGACTTTTTGCGACGCTCTCGCTCTGATCAGGCTGTGCTCAGCCTCTCAGTGCTCTGCTATACGGGAGCGCGTGCTCTTCCGGCAGAAGAGCGCGCACTTAGGGCCCATATAAGGAAATTCCGCTCCATCTAACGTCACACAGAGCCATACTCGAAAAAAACTTTCCGAAACTTGTGACAAACCGGAAGAGGTTTTTTTTGGAACAAAAATACTCCTTCAAACGTACAACTTAATTTTTGAAACTTTGTCCATGTTTAGCATGGGAATCCAACTCTTTAACAGTGTAAAAAACTCAGTATGCATGAAATAGCATTTCACCCCCCCTTTAAGAGTTTTTAAGAGTTGTTGGAAGTAAAGTGATTGTGACACCAAAGTCATGCAACCGTGGTGTAGTTCATTTATACCTAAATACATGTCTTCTTCTTCTGATGCATGACCTTGGACACATCATCAGTGTTGTTTCCAGGAGTCACTGGGTGTTTTGGGTCTTACAACAGACACCCTCGTCCTGGCGACCCAACCAAGGCTGATCAGACCCCGGCCTGTGTCCAAGTGGCATTCTGCTACCCCCACTGCTCTCCCCTCTTCATCCAGAGCCATCTGGAAGCTTTTTCTGCTGCTTTCATGTTGTTACTAGGGCCGGGACTCGATTAAAAAAATTAATCTAATTAATTAGAGGCTTTGTAATTAATTAATCGAAATTAATCGCATTTTAATCGCATATAAATATTTGACCTGAGAACAGTGAGAAGTACATTTTTTTCTCATTTTTTAATGAGTGAATACATAAGCTTAAGCAACAAAATATTATTGTTTATTTTTGTTCAACCAAGTCTAGCAGACCAGTGCAATTTTTGCCATTAAATGTAGCAATAGCATATTTAGAAACAATTGTGAAATAGTACATTTCAGAAATTCAGGAAACTTATAGGTGCTGGAACCTTCTGTAAAGTGTTTAAGTAAAACACAATACTGTCAGTTACGTTCAGAACATTGGAAACACTGACTATTAGAAAACATCTCTCTGTTGCTTCAGAGGCCATAACATACTAAGTCCAACTCTCAATAACCTTGGCCAAAACAATAAAGAGTTCAACATAAACTGTTGCACCAACAAAAATAATACATAGTTCAACATAAAGTGTAAAGTCCACGCTAGCTGCTATATGTTTTGCGTTGAGGTGATACTTGAAGCTCGATGTGCTGCGGTGATATGCGAACGCTAGTTGGTGCTTCAGTATAATCGGTCCGCCGAAACTCATCCAGTAAGAAACGTTCCGCGGTGCAAAAATAAGTTATTAAAAATGCGGGATTTTTTTTTTCTGAAATTAATTAATCTTAGTTAACGCGTTATTTTTGGTGTAATTAATTAATCTCAATTAACGCGTTAAAGTCCCAGCCCTAGTTGTTACCTATGGCTCTTTTTCGGTTTACACCTACTATGCCCAGCATGCTGTAGGCCTTGTTCAGGAACTGACTGGCAAACCCCCTGCTGCCCACCTCTATTGGCATACACCTGGTCCTCCATCCATTACTCTGACAATTCTTGGTATTTCTCCCTCTTTCTCTCTTTAGCCTCCCCAATTCTCTCCTCCCAGAGCACTGTCAGCTCCAACAAGATCAGTTGTTTTGTGGCCTCATAGACCAACATGATGATTTGGACTGGGTGATATGTGTTGAAATTTTCAGCTGCCTTTCCAGGTCAACTGTCATTACCCAGTCCCAGGCTGTGGTGAGTAAACCTCCAGAGCAATTTTTCAATGCTTTCTCTGACTTTTGTCCTTCCCTGATGAAGTGAATGGCCTTGGGTGCAACTTGGGTGTGTCGCTTGTCCTTGGTCCCCTTACTGATTGCCTTAGCGATAGTTTTGAGGACCAGGTCGTGGCTCCATCGATATCGGGCCTCACCCAGCGCCTTGGAGCAGCTGTTTAGGATGTGTTCTAATGTCCCTACTTTGGAACAAAAGCTTGCACCTCCTCTTGGTACCAGCCTCTGCCTCTCCTTTTGATGGCAGAGTCATATCGGGTCGCTCTTAGGCTCCGAAGGATGGCTTTGTGCTTCAGCCAAGATTCTGCTTGCTGGACTGCCTCGGCTGCCCTGCACTTCATTCCTGTCCTCACAACTCCTCCCTGAAAGAGCTAAAAGGGAGCCGGAGCTTGTTAGTTTTCTCATATAGCCCAATGTTACTTAGGCTACGTGGTAGACCCAGCCATCTACGTAGATAGCTGCTCACCTTTTGCTCAAAACCTTCTAGCAGAGTCATGGGGACCTCATAGATAAGCAGAGGTCAGAGGATTCTTGGGAGGATTCCATGCTGGGAGACCCAGGCCTTGAACCTTCTAGGGAGCCCAAACTTATCAACTGGTTGTATTGATTGTATTTAGGCTTCAAAATTCATAAAAAAAGTTGTTTAAATGTAACAATTATCATGATGAAGAAAACTTGTGTAGTAATCATAAACATTTGTTGGTCTTAGAGCTTATTTTCTGCAATGATCGGAAAGCCAGAGGAAAAGTCGTATTGGATTTTTGTTGAGGGAAACAGGGTAATGCTACACTCGGGTTATCATACAAAATACATAATTACTGCAGCACTTTACACCATGGATGGTTTTACCTGCACCCTGCTCCTCTCCCTGGAAGCCTTCAACTAGGTCTAATCCAGTGGGACTTCTCTCTATTTTGGGCAGTAGTTCTGTTTTAGATCTGTGCACACCCTATTTCCACCTTCATCTTTATCATCCATTATCATCCATTGTCATCCATGTGTTCATCTCAAGTCTGGGATTTATGGAAAACACATTTGTCCATGGAAAAGTCAAACGTTTCTCGTCATTGTGCTTTTGCCTCTTTCAAAATTTATTGGATTTATTGGATAAAGAACAAAAATCTAAGACAAACAGGCCCACACCATTGAATCAAACAGAAGCTAACAATCAGAAATATGATTGTGTTTACTTCAATTTGGTGTAATCAACCTAGAATAGTTTTTTTTTTTTTTTTTAGATATCCCTGCACTTCAAACAGGGGTGGGGGTATTTTAACATCACCTGTAAAAATATCAGTGATCCAGCTGCAGTTCCTCTACTGGACTGTTTTATTTATAGACTGTACTTATGTCCTCTGCATATGCATGGAGAAAATGAACTGGTTTTGGATTATGAATTCACTACTTTATGATTATGTAAAGCTAGACTGTCTCACAACTCATTTGTAAATGTACAGGCCAGTTCAAGTTGTGTATAAACGTGCCATAAATATCAGAGTATGAGGGTCATGAAGGGTGGGACGAGGTTTGTATTTTCACTGTAAGACTGGACCAGTCCAAGTATGCATTGACAGTCTCTGGCACTGTGCCTCAGACAGGGATAGTGTCAGTGTATCATATGAGGCAAGTTATATGTGCAGGTTTTTATTTATCTTTATATATTTTTATTTTGTTAGAAGCAGAGTTTTACTTTGGCATGCATATGGATTCGATTTTATTATGTATAATTTCTTTGACATGATGGTCAATGTTATTCTTTCAGAGATTTCCTGCCAAGAGGCTCTGGAATTGTTACAAGGAGACCGCTTGTACTTCAGCTCATCAGTTCAACTTCAGGTATAAATGATACACACAAACAAATATTTTAGTTGTAGTATGCAATTAGAGATCAGGTAACCAATCATTGACTATGTTCGGAATAGTTTGATATAATTGGGTATATGTATGCATTTATTTAAACACTAAATTGGATTAAAAAATATATTTTTTAAATAGATTCCACTCCCTGTATTGAATTTACCACTGAATGGTCTCATGTGACAACAGTGAAGGATACTACTTTTTGGTTGGACTTTTACTACAGACCTAGACAAAGTATAATAACCAACAAACAATCCAAAATTTAAAACATAATAACACAATAAAAACACACACATTCAAAAAATAACAATTTAACCAATTGTGTAAACTAAATAAAATAATGATCACAAAGCCAGTTGAAAGCAACATTCATTTTATTCCATTTAAGGCTTTAAAATTATGTTGTTAAATCCGTCCATAACTCCTTTTACTGAAAATGGTGACTACCCAAAAGCTGATTTACATCTTATTAAGTTAATATTACTAAGTACACTTCTCTTACTATGATCATGAATACATTATATATATATATATATATATATATATATATATATATATATATATATATATATATATATATATATATATATATATATAATACCATGTCATTGACTTCTATCCATTATACTCCGGGCTGTTTATATAGAGACAGTGTTGGTGTAGTAACAGACTGAGGAATTTGTCTACAAATAGTCACAATATACAAAGAAAAACGAAACACCTTGCATACAGAGACTTCTTATCTTCTTGGATATATTAGGATTAATTATACAAAAGTTGCTAATCCATTATTCCACCTACCTTTTTCTATTTGATTTAAGTCAATCAAGTCGCTTTTGGTAATAATATTCTGCACAGGTTAGCATCTAACCCATCCAATATCATGTGGCATATGGAGGATGTACACTGAACACTAGAGGACAGTGTCTCCTGTGTTGAGATTAGAAGCAGGCCGTGTATGGAGAGTGGAGAATTGTCAGATCTTTGAAATGCATGAATTACAAACCATTGAGCTGTCAGTTCCCTTAAGGGCTATCATTTTCTGCTCTCTCTAATTCATACTTTCCATTCTCCATCGCAGAGCATGCCGAGTTTCTGCACTGTAAAGGAAAGAGGTTTACAGACTTTGATGATGTTCGACAGGAGATCAAAGCAGAGACGGACAGAGTCACAGGAACAAATAAGGGCATATCCTCCATTCCCATCAACCTTTGTATCTGCTCTCAAAATGGTATTATTGTCAGAAAACAAGTGATTCACTTTAGATACATTAATGCTCATATGCTCACAAAGGCTGCATTCATCCTTTTATAATCAACCCTCTATCCACACTTTGGCAATTGAATCGCCATTGGATAGTACATTTTTAAGTTTACTCACCAGACTATGTTGGCTGTATGTCACATCACCTTTTTTTTTTTTTTAATGGCACAGTTTTTAAATATCTGAAAGTACACTCTTAACATCAGTCAATCAAGCATTATTATAGGATAATCAGTTATTATTTAATGATAGAACTGTAGTAATTAGAATTCAAACTTGATAACAATGTATTAATGCATATTAGTCATTTTAACTGAACTGACTGGTGGTGGTGCTTTTTGGTCATTCTGTGTTTCTGTAAAAAAAATTGGGAAAAAACGAATAAAAATAATTATAAGTTAATGATACGAATTATACTAATAAGCACTAAGGATGAATGAGCTGCTGGATTCATGAATATTAATCAGGTTGTGTGCGTTCGCTTAAAGTTCTTAAACTGAGGAATTCCAAAGGAACGCTGTTATTTTGACAAGAAAATACAACAAAGAATATTGTTTACATGTAGCGTGTAAATTCTCTCTCTCTCTCTCTCTGCGTATGCGTGAGAGAAAGTGACGGCAGTATGCGTGCCTTAACACTAGAGTTTGTTAAGTCAAATAGGTGTTCTTTTGCGTCCATTCAGATGAACTGAAAAAATTCACAGATCATTTCAAGGAGTGTTCGGCGAGTGAAAATATTTGTGCTAAATTTATACTTAGCCTCCAACTCACACAACTGGTGAATAAAATCTGAGAATTGATTAGCCATTAGCTAATATTAGACATAATTTAGTCGCCAGAGTGAAGATTTTGTCACATATGCGAGTGATTTAGGGTACTTTCACAACTCTAGTTCAGTTCATTTGGTCCGGACCAAGGGCAAACAATTATACATTGTAGCATTTTTAGCTTTTTTGGTTCCTTTTCACACCACACTGATTGCTGATTAAGAGGAAAAGCCAGCAAACAACACAAAGACAACACAACTATGGAGAGACGACTGCGCGGGCTGGTTTTGTCCCTGGCCATAATCTATAACATTGTTTGTATACACCACAATATGCAAAAAATACATTTCTATAATGAAGCGCGGATGCGGCTTGGAAACAACGTTTTAATGGACTGCAAACGGCGAGCGGGCCTCGCTCATAACTTCAAGTGTAGGCGGGCTTTAATTCTTCTTAACTCTGACATGCTCATGGTCATCTGACCAAATTTCTATGAGCCTCCTCACCTCCTCACTACTCCCAAGTTTGTCCACGAGCTGCCATGCTAAAGTGCAAACTGTCAATAAACACTTCCTCATCCCTTAATGCACAGCGCAGCTGACTATGGCAGCTGGTTAAATACAAAAAGCAACTTTTTGCAGTTGGGTCTGTTCGAGGTCGGATCACTTTCTCACCAAAAACGAACCGCTCCAGAGTTCGTTTGAAAGCGTACCGAGACCACCTCTCCCAGCAGGTCTCGGTACACTTGTTTGGTCCGCTTTTGGTGCACACCCGAGTGCGATTGCTGCTTTCACACCTGCCCAAACGAACAGCACCAAAGGGGGAAACAAACTCTGGTACGATTCAACCGAACTAAATGAGGCAGGTGTGAAAGCACCCTTACTCGCAATGTAGAGGGTTGAAATTTAATCTAGTCCTGTGATGTCACATTGAATTTTCAGCAGCTGATTTGATGCTTAAGAAACATTTCCTACTAATGGTAATAATGCTTATGCTTAGTATTTTTGTTTAAACCATGATTTTTTATTATGGATACTTTGATGAAAGAAATGTTACCATAAAACTATTTTTTTTTTAACCAAAATCTTTTGTAACATTATAAATGCCTTTTTTTGTAACTTTAGCTAAATTTTGTGTTTTCTTACTGATTTCTTAAAAAGCTAAAACCAAAACAAACAAATGATAGTGAAGGTGTATTTGCTCTCCTTTAAATCTTGTTTATGCCTCGGAGAGATCTCATTTAGATTTTTTCCGCTTTCTATAAGTGTCTCTGACCAAATATTTGTGTCTGTCTTTGTTTTTCACTTTTTCTTTCCGTAGTTTTGAACCTCACTTTGATAGATCTTCCAGGCATCACTAAAGTGCCAGTGGGAGATCAGCCCCCTGACATTGAATACCAGATCAGAGACATGATCATGCAGTTCATCTGCAGAGAGAATTGTCTCATCCTTGCTGTCACACCCGCTAATGTGAATCTGGCTAACTCTGATGCACTTAAACTGGCCAAAGATGTGGATCCACAGGGTGAGTGGGAAAGAGTGATTAGGGTTCATATCTGTCCTCAGTTATATCCCCTCTTAGCAAACTGACATCATCATAATGTCTTTCTTTCTTCTTTTTCTTCCTGATTTGCTTGATCTACCTTTCAGGCCATCGCACCATCGGTGTGATCACTAAGCTGGATCTGATGGACAAGGGCACAGATGTCAGGGACGTGCTGGAGAACAGGTTACTGCCACTACGCAGAGGTACAGCGCTCATGTAGAAATGTGCTGTCAGCAGAGGCCCAGTACAGTTTGGTCTAGACCTGGGCCACTGCCAAGCAAGTCTGCTGCAGGCTATAGGGGCTAAAACAGGGCCAGGTGCAGAGTCTTCATGCTTCCTGTTACTGCCTTAATGCATTAGACACACAGAAGTCCAGCCGTGGAGAAGGGTTAAGACACTCAAGAAATCTTATTTATACAGATCCCATACAGATTTACTTCTAGTTGTAGGACATTGACTTTTCACAGTTGGGAGCTGAGTGTCCTTTCAGGCATCTCTATGCTTTTTAACCAATGCATTTAGATTACTTTTCCAGTCATTTATAATTTATTGGAGAAGGTTTAAGGATAAGGAATATGATCGTGAAGATTTAGCATCTTTTAAAGATTGTTTTGTCTAAATCTTCCTGCTAAAGGTGCTGTATGTCAGATTTTGACTCTACGGAAGCATAATTATTTAAGATATTTAAAAAAATGTTTATCTGGAAAACAATGCTACAGTCATTTATTCTCCTTTGGAAATGTGCATTCCGGGCCGGAATGACGGTCTTTGTTTTGGTTTTTGAAACCCACCCACTGCCAGTTTACCCAATTATATTTTGGCACCCCGGGTTGCCAGTTGGTGGAAAACACAGCATGTTTAACTTCATTCTTCATCAAGTGCACTCTTTCTATTTGCGTCGTCAATCTGGCAACCTGTGTGGTCAAGTCTAAGGAGAAGGGGTGGTTAAAAAAACCCTCTCCAATATTTTGAATTTGGATTTCAATACCTAATTTAAAAATGTGACATTATTATTGTCAGAGAATAATTGTAAGAAATGTAAAAAAATATTAAAGCAACTGTATGTAAGTTTGTACACCCTATTTCTAATAGGGCTTCAATATATATATAAAAATATATATCTGAAAAAGAAATTCCTCTATTTATTTCTGTTTCCCTGTTGTGACTACAGGTTATGTTGGTGTGGTAAACCGTAGTCAGAAAGACATTGAGGGAAAAAAGGACATCAGTGCAGCTCTGGCTGCAGAAAGACGGTTCTTCAAGTCACATCCTGCGTATAGACACATGGCAGACTGCATGGGCACTCTGTACTTACAGAGGCTCCTCAACCAGGTGACAAGAGAATGATACCATACAGAATATGTCTGAGATACATAGTAGCGCACAGATTAAAAATGGTAAATTATACTTTGAATGATATTTCTTCACTTTTTTAACTCCTAAACGCCTCTCCATCTTCCTAGCAACTTACCAATCACATTCGTGACACATTACCTGCATTACGCAGTCGACTACAGGGTCAGCTTCTGGCACTGGATAAAGAGGCAGAGGAGTACAAGTGCTTGAACGCAGATGACCCCTCGCGAAAAAACAAGGCCTTAATAAAGTGGGTTCACATAAACACGCTCTAATTCAGATAGTAAATAAACATGCACAGAAAAACACAAACACGCTAGTCTTAACCTTTTTGCAAATAAACAAGGCTTTTGTTTACAGCCCAAGCAACAAACACATTGCAGATAAGATCAGAACTTAAGATGCCACACACACAAGCACATGATGTTGCTTTGTTGTCCAGGCTGATACATCACTTTGGGTTGGATTTTGAGAAGCGGATCAAGGGATCTGGGGATCAGGTGGACACAGTGGAGCTTTCAGGAGGAGCCAAAATCAACCGCATCTTTCATGAGCGTTTACCCTTGGAGCTGGTTAAGGTGATTTGTTAAAGATGAACTGATCATTGTTATTTACTTAAACGCCATTCAGAGCTCGGAAATCAGAGCTAATGCGGATTTCCTGTTCACATACTGCTACATCAGATGGAGTTTGATGAGAAAGAAATACGCAGGGAGATCGGTTACGCCATTAAAAATATCCATGGCATCAGGTACGTCACAGATATTTATCGGCTGATTTAAAAGGGCACTCAGTCACTTTCATCGTGTTGGCCGTTATGGCAGTCGTCTTAAAAAGAAGTTCACCCAGAAATGAAAATTCTACTCACCCTCAGGTTGTTCCAAACCTGTATAATTTTCTTTCAGCTGTTAAACGCAAAAGAAGATACTTTGAAGAATGTTGGTATCCGAACAGTTGACGGTAGCCATTGACATCCAAAGTAAGGAATATCTTCTTTTGTGTTCAGCGAAAGAAAGAAACACATACAAGTGGAAGAAGTGTAGGATGAGAGTAAATGATGATATCATTTCTTTTTTTGGGTGAACTATCCCTTTAAACTGTTTGCCAGTCTTATAAGAAAATACTATTTATATTTTCATACAAAGAGCTTCTCTGGATTGTCTTCCTCTACTTCGTCTTCTCTTTTTACGTACTACAAAATATATTCAGCTTAGATGTTAATTCCCTGTACTACATTTTCTCCGCTCTTGCTGTCCAGGACAGGCCTGTTCACACCTGACATGGCCTTTGAAGCCATAGTGAAGAAGCAGATTGTGAAGCTTAAAGGGCCGTGTCTCAAGTGTGTAGACATGGTGATTCAGGAGCTCATCAACACAGTACAACAGTGTACCAACAAGGTACAACATCCTCTTATACATCCTTTTATGAGTGAATGGACATACACAGACAGACATAAGTCAAAGAGTTTAATATAATTTTAAAAAAGTATATAAAATGTTTCAATTAAAGTCGAAGTGATCTTATTTTACTTTAAAAGTTAGCTAAAACAATCTTTAATTAGCACTATGGCTATCAGTTAACATGTTCCAATAGTTTGCACAACCAAAGGGATATCAGGGGGAAAAGGAAAGTCAACCGAGAACCGTTTCAAATGATTCAGTCCGATTTTGGGAACAGGTTCACCCGGTACTCGTTCACGAACCGGACCACACTACTTACTTCTTCTGGAGGTGCAGCTGGATCATGGACCGTGTTTACTGATCCATCCTTGAGTTTGAACTTTTTAGCAAAACCTGCCTTGAATTTTCCCTCATTCAGAGAGCAGTCTGGAGAAAATGATTTGTGCAGACACAAACGTATTTAGGTAGATAGAGAATGCGCATTCCCTTGTATTCCCAAGTAATTCACTGCGTCTTCAGCGGCTCAGGTGTCAAGAGTAAATGACGACTGCTATGTTCATTATTACATCCAACAACAAAACACCTCAATCGCTTAGGAGCCATTCTTGTCAAAAGCTCCGGTGTCGAAACAATGGCGGAACAAATATAAGTCTATTTTTCTTCCGATGTCCCCTTTTATCACTTTAGATACTACAGGACTTTAAGTACATTAGTGCACATTCAAAACAATTAAGTGCGCTTCTTTTTCAAGGCACAAAAATAATTAAAAAAGGAACAAAAAGACAGGGAACCTGAATTAAGAATGTAATGTGGTAATGTTTTTAGACTTTTTTTTCTAACTTTTTTTTTTTTCACAGTTAAAGCCCTTTCCAAAACTATGGGAGGAGACGGAGAGGATAGTGACCACACACATTCGGGAACGAGAGAGTCAAGCTAAAGACCAGGTCAGACCAACACTTACACACAATCTTTCGAATGAATCACTCTTTTTTTAGGAAGGGTTTTAGTTGAAAAGAACTTTATTAGCAGTTTGATTACAACTTATTGATTTATGTTGTATCTTGTTGTGCATATTCGTGTCTTTGTTCACTGAACAGGTTTTACTCTCACTAGAGATCCAGCTCTCTTACATCAACACAAACCATGAAGATTTCATTGGGTTTGCAAAGTAAGTATTTAACAACAAATGACTGGCATAAATAAAACACGTTTAAGAACATGACATGACATGACAAAATTTACCCCCATTTACACTTTTCCTTTCAGCGCTCAACAGAAAAGCAGTCAAACGAGTAAGAATCCTTCAGCAGGGAAGCAGGTGAGTCACAGTGTTTTATGAGCTGATGATATGAACCTGGTATTTATCAGAAAGCATCACCTAGCAAGGTTTGGACAGTCCTGAGTCTTTTCTAGAAGGAAGTCTCTTTTCTGCTCAAACTCTCTTACTCTTTTGGTCATCTGTCTCACATCAGAATAATATTTCAGTGTTTAGCATTGGAGTTTGATCAATGTCACTGATGAAATGTGCTCTTACTGATTATTAAAAGCACTAAGCCTAGTAAGAGCTCAAAAATGGCTGCCCACTTTTAGTGGCCTGTCTTTCTTATTCTTTATCTCTATTTGACTGAGCAGTTTTTGAGTGCCTTGCAAATTAATTGCATTTCTTCTGATACATGATAAGTTACTGTGCCCCCTTCCCCTCCTCTCCCCTCTCTGCTGAATGTGATCGATTTCGAAAGTGAAAGCGATAGCAGAAAAAACAGCATGCATAGAAAATCGATTGCATGCTGTAGTGAGCGGCAGCAGCTGCACGCGATTGCAGATTGCACGCTTCCCACCAATGGACGATCTGCATGGGGAGATCTTTGCCCTTACACAAAATTGCCAATTGCAGGAATTTCTATTGAAATGACTGCTAAATAATGGTAAATGTTGCCACACATTTAAAAACCTAATTGTGGTGCTCCAGAGGATTTTAAAAGGTTTATATAAGGGGTGTCCATTTCTGTTCCTGCAATTCCTGTAAATAAACACAACTGATTCAGCTAATCAAGCTCTTCAGATTCACTCAAGATTTAGTTTTGGAGCTGGTTGGAGCTAAACTCCACAGGATTTTGAGACTCTGAATAGCATTTTATTTCCCTCCTGCTGCACCATTAAGGTGATCTTAATGGGTCTAAGGACAAACATTTCAGTCTATTCTGTGTTGAGTTGCTCATTCTTAGCTTCAGTGTCCATTTTAAATGATTTTTAAGGTTCAGTCATTTAAACAATTCAAGCCTATTTGAATTAATCTCTAGGTAAACTACCATTGAAATGTTTGGCCTGAATAATTATGAAATATCTGTTAAATTGTACAAACATTTCTTCTTCTTAGTAGTTGTAGTAGCGGTATTAGTATTATTGTTTTTACCATATTTTAAAATGGTTCTTACCAACCCACAATGTCTGAATGTTAGTTTGTGTCAAAAAATGCATATACTGTACTATACTATTCTATGCACTTATAATGGCAGTCTATAAAGCAACTGGAATAAATGTTAAAACGATTTAGTGTTTGTAGTGTTGGTGATATAACATTTCACAAAGTTGAAGGAATAACTGTGCAGTGGCAGCGTGCCAGGAGTGTGTTTTTCAAGCACTACACTTCCCTAAAGACTACTCAATCAGTGAAGATACACAACAGTCCAAGCCATGACTCATTGGAACTTTGAACTGTTAGTCTGAATCCTGATTTTTTACATTAAAAAAGTTTGAAGAAATCCTGAACCCTGTTCTAAAACCTTACTCTATTAAATACCTGCCTCATTTATCCCACTTTTCATCATGTTAATGCCTCTGAATGACTGTACTTTAATTCTGTTCTCATAATGAATCATCTGTGAATGAACCTCCTTATAGTTTGCAGCCCTGTAAGTACAGTACATGAGTGAACAAAGTTGTGTGTATGTGGGCTCTAAGTCATGTACTTTTTTATTATCATTTTGTACTGCTATCTGAGATTTTTACATAAAAAACATCATATTTTAGCATTAATAGGCTATTTTCTGTCCTGTTTTGACCCTCCTTATCAGAATGCTGTTTGAATAGGCACAGCGGACTGTAGACTCAGAAGTAAATGCCCACTGCTATGATGCTATGGCTAACACATTCTTCAAAGATGGACGCTGCTGTGATTTAGGTCAAAAACTCGTATATACTCAGTCATTATCAAACGATCTGTAATAACAGACAAAGCATTAGTGACCACATAAAAAAAAAAAAAAAACCTTACTCACACCACTGTGTGGTGGGATACATAGTCACTGTTTGGAACGTTACTTTAAAAAAGTAATTAGTTATAGTTACTCACTACTTGTTCCAAAAAGTAACTGAGTTAGTAACTGAATTACTCTATAATAAAAGTAACTCGTTACCAGGGAAAGTAACTATTTGCGTTACTGTAAAACCGTTTTCACAAGTCAGTTGAAATGAGTAGAACAGACAGGTGTTCGTACATAACTTTCAATATTTATTGCACGTCAACAGACAGCAAGAGTTTTATCCTGCACTTCAAGTATTATCTTTGTAGGAAAAGTTTTTTTGGCCACTAGCTTTGTAGATGCGTGTCACACATTACATGTACACATTACATGCACGATCTTGCCTTTGACCACAATTAATTTGAAGTAGCGCTTATATCTCCACCTTGAAAATGCCAACTTTTCATCTGATTGCTCCTGACTCAGCATTTCTGCTGCTGCTGCGAATCTCTGTGTAGCTGTTGCCTGTGTGTGTGTGTGTGTGTGTGTGTGTGTGTGTTTGGCGGCATGTGTGTAAACACACTGGCTCTGATTGGCTATCATGAAACACATGACTCTGCCTTAGCCAATCACAACCGCTTATCTCGTCATTAACTCACCTGCTCACTCGCTGTGTGAGCCAGGGATGCGTTCGGATTGCATAGTTTATTAAATCAATGCATAGTAACGCACCACATTTAACGTTCAGTAACATTAACAGCGTTGTAACGACGGGAAAAGTAATTCGTTAGATTACCCCGTTACTGAAAAAATAACGTTGTTACCTAACGCCGTTCTTTTAAACGCTGTTATTCCAAACACTGTACATATATATTATAGACAGCATCATCTTTTAATTCTCTGAAAATCCTGCAAAGAATTGTGATTTTTTTTTTTTTTTTTTTTTTTTACTGAATCCACTGTAAAATGGAGTAAACGAAGAAACAAGTTCTTACTGACGCGGTTTGGATCTTCATTAAAAATAAAGTTCATCCACTCTTTCCTAATGATAGGATCAGAAGGAAGGCAATGCAAAGACTGTATTTTTCCACAACTTGGCACCGAACAGCATCTTGTTGTCTTTGGAGCCATCTATATCATTTTATTTCTGTATAGAAATGCGTTTGTGGGCGGGGCTAAACAGGCAGTGATGTAGAAGCAGGTGTTGATCTTCTTGTGTGGAGGCCGTGTTTAGCTACACTATTATGTCATAGAGTGGCGCATTCCACAAGCTGTCGTTTTGGCAGATTGGCTTCAATATAAGCTGTTTTTAAACTAAAAAGAGAAAGTTTTGAGTTTGAAACTCACAGGATATTTTTATAGTACAATGACCTCTGTCAAACGATCAAGGGCATTTTGATTTCTCAGTTCATGAGCACCTTAAAAACAGCTTGGAATCTCAAACTTCTCTTTGATCATAATCCATTTGGCCTGCGTGTTTGTGTATGCATGAGTGTGTGATCACAATTTCAGATTTTGAACAAAATGGTGGACGCTGCAAACTTGATCGGTTCAGTCACAAAATAAAGAAAATGTTTTTGTTTTATTCTTTTTTTTTTTTTTTTGGAGGTTAAATTGGAACATTAGCTTAATAAAAATGTACTGAAGAAGTTTTATTGTATATTATCAGAATATTGTATCCACTGACCATATGTATGATGGAGAAGTTCATTATGGTGGTTTTCAATTTCTTTGTAATAAAAACTTTACTTTTTTAATATGAAATCAGTATTATTCTGCAATTTTGAGAAGAACAGTTCATACTCATTACTAAACAACAACTGTTCATAATGTTGTTAAACTGAATGAATGACACAGAGGATAAAACTATTTTGAAAGTCTTTATCAGCCTAAATCTGTCAGAAATTTATCCAACGTCTTCTAGCTTTTAGGTATCTATCTATCTATCTATCTATCTATCTATCTATCTATCTATCTATCTATCTATCTATCTATCTATCTATCTATCTATCTATCTATTCTTCTATCTAAATAATATGAATGCAATATTCATATTATGACATATCTGACTTTTGATTTGACATATCTGACTTTTGCCTCTCAGGTGATTCGCAAGGGCTGGTTAACCATCAACAACATCAGTCTGATCAAGGGAGGGGCCAAGGAGTACTGGTTCATGCTCACCACAGAGAGTCTGTCCTGGTTTAAAGATGATGAGGTGAGTAACTTAATCAGAGAATTAAATGTGCTCTTTCATTCATTTAATGAGTTTATGATCATGGGAAAATACATTTTTCAGTGCGCTGCTTAAAGTTCCCTGTCAGGCTGTGGTTGAATTCATTGGCCGGTCTCTGTGTCAGTCACACTGTGTTGCCTGTCAGGCGGGCTGCCATCTGTCTGCCTGTCTGTGCCTGCTGTACAGGTGCAGGAAGTTCTGCACAGCAAGTGTAGACAGGCAGACAGACAACGCTCTCAGTCAACGGCAGCGCAGCCTGCTTCTCCCAAACCGGAAGCCGGAAGCAAAGGGGCAAGAGAGAGGACAAAAATGATGTGTTACTAAAATACAAACACGCATGCCCTCTAAATATGTTGTAAACATTTCTATTTACATCATTGCATTTAACATACATTTCATGCTCTTACACCATATAACAATTTTGTTAAGATAAATCAGTAGTTGTCTTATGAGATTTAAAAATGATAAAGAAAATGCATAATACTTATAACCAAGACAGTCATTTAAATAAGTAACTCATTGCTAGAATATAAAACTCTTTTCACTTATATTTAACTCTTTCATTTTTCATTTAGCTGAATCCCTCTTTTCCTCCTTTGCTCCTTATTTTACTTGCTCTTTTTTCCTGGCATACCCCCGCCATCTCTCTTTGTCCATTGGGAATTAAGGCATTTGGTCTGGATCACCCTGACATAGCTGGAAGCCCACCAAGTCAAACACACACACACACACACACACACACACATGGATATTGATATACACAAAATCTTAAACACACACAGACGCAGACACACTTATGCTTACCAGTCGTCCTCACTCCCAAATGTATGCGCCTATATAAGCAAACACTTATTTTAATGAATTCTGAAACCCCCTCAACACTTCAAACAGAGGAATTCATATAAACACAAGTATATTTTTCTAAATGTCACACACCTTCAGGCTCAAAATATTCCGATGCAAACGCATATTAACTCTGAATTATAAACTCTACTGGTATTTAGATTAATGTGTGTTTAAATAATTGGCTTCCTTTAAAACTAGCATTGAATTTTAGATGGGGTTTTAAATATTACTGGCTGGCTTTACGGTTTTCTATATGTCCATCGCTTTCCCTCTCTATCTTCTGTACTTTCTCTTCATTTCATTCTGTCTCTGTGGTTGGCAGTCTCACTGGGGCTATACACATTCCTGGGTGGAAAATTGTGAGACTCTGTCCAAACACCATCCAGCCTAGAGTCCCAGAGCCTGCCGAAAGAGAGACAGAAGAGAGGAGAGAGGAAGAGATACAGCCCCTCACTCCTTGCAGCAGATCACATTGCATTCTCGCACATTCTGTATGAACATACACACATTCTCGTATTAAGCGGATCACATCTTTACCCTTAAACACTTTCAGATGTTCCCTTGCTTTCTCTAAATCTGTCCCGGTTCTGATGGCGTTCATAGGCCGAGACTGCTGGTTTGGGTTAATCAGCGCCCAACACTAAACAGACACGCATTCCTGCAGTCTTCCTTCTCTTTCTTTCTGAGACGAGCTGCGTGAGGGAAAACAGATGACTTGAGCATTCGGCGTAATCACTTTCTTTTCACTTCATGTCTGTGTCTCACGGCAAGTTAAAATGCATGCATGCAACGATCATGGTGAGATCTAGAAAAATCGCTACTGGAAACCTATGAAGGCCTTCTTCTGCACATCTCAAAACTAGCCGGACACCTGAAGCTTTTATATAAGCCATATGTGTGCACAGCTCATCCTGAATACATCTGCGCTTAAACACATACACAGCGTTAATGATTACAGTTTTCTTGTAATACAGTTCAAATGCTAAGCTTAGCTACTCATAATGTGGCTGATGTTACGTAAATGTTTTGTGGATGATCATCTATTCGAAATTCAAGCAGCCAATCATTGCGGAACCTCTTCTTGTGTCATTACCACCAACTTTGAGTCCACAGAGACATGCAGTATCACCACCACCGGTGTAAATTAAAAAACCAAACACAGCCGACTTTTCACCTACAGTCGTTGGGTTTGTGTGTGTTTTTGCTCGAGTTTGCGTCGGTTCTCCAGTGATGTGAGTCCATGCACAGTCTAACCAATGTGCAGACTACTGTACACCAGTATGATCCTGAACAGGTAGTCTGAACACTGGGATGACGGAGCAGGAGATAGTTCCAGCTCTCCATCTCACTCTTTTTCTCTCTTTTCATCTCTTTTTCTTTATCTGCTTCAGTCCTTCACAGGAGGTGGTAGAAGAGGCAAAATAGACAGGACAGAAATAGACTCCATTGCTTCTATCTCATTCTCAGTTGGGATAACACCAATGTAGAGAACGGAGAGAGACGCTCCAGATGTCCGTTTACCCGTACTCGACTCTCAGTTCCATCTCGTCACCGGCTGCTGTTTTCCGGCGTTGGTTTGCTGTATCCAGCCTTGACGTGGCACATTTGCTCCCACAGCCGCCTATCTGGCAGGACGTTCATGGAAGGCATAGCAAAAAAGAGGGAATGAGGAGTCAAGGAAGGACGGACGGAGAGACAGAGAGAGAGAGAGAGAGAGAGAAGAGAGGGAGGGACCCCACTGGCCATATAAGGGTTGATGGGACCCTTGGGGAATAAGCTTTTTTGGAGTGGTCCGTTGTTTCTCAATTCCTCTCTTTCTTTCAATCTTCTGGTTCGACTCTCTTCTATCCACTCCTGTCTTTCTCCCTCCGTCCTTTCTCAGTCCTCCCAGCCATTCTCTGGACTTCCCTGGCCAATCTCTCTCTCTCTTCCTCACTCGCTCTCTCACTAAAGCGGTACCAGATGTTGTATTCTGAACGCCAGCCTGTCATTTCTAACTTTTTTTCAACCTCTAAAAACTCAGGCAGGAAGTGGGCCCCTCTGGAATGAAAAAAGAGAAAGTTTTTGAGGGGAGCAAAAAAAAGGAGGGGTGCAAGGAGTCAAGGAGGACAAGGAGAGATAGTGTAGTTGAAGTTTGAAGGAATAGTTTCCCGAAAATTACAAGTTCTGTCATTGTCTGCTTACCCTCATTCTTACAAGACCATATGACGTTGTTGTTTTTTTTTTGTTGACTAGTTGTTGCACAAGTCCTTGTCGCACATTGATAGTTGACGCAAAGGAGCATAAAAGTGCCCCATATAACGAAAAGTGTGCATTATTCCAAGTCTTCTAAAGACGTCTAAAGTTCTAAAATCTCGTAAAAAAAAAACAACGTATATAAATAATTTGAAAAATTATTACAGTTTAATGTAACAGTTTTCTATTTTAACAGATTTTAAAAAAGCAATTTATTCATGTGAAGCAAAGCTGAATTTTCAGCATCATTACTCTTTTCAATCTTCAGTGTCCTTCAGAAATCATTCTGATATGCTTATTTGATGTTTAACTAACATCTCTGATCATCAGACTTATTTACAAAACAGCATTTATTTGAAATTGAAATCTTTTGTAAGATAGAAAATTTTTTCCACTTTTGATCAGTTGCATTATTGCTGAAGAAAAGTATAAAATTTCAGGATGGCATCAAAAATCATTCTGTATGGCTTCAAAAGATTCATGGACCACTTTAATGATATCTTTTTGTTCTTTTTGATGCTTGTCAACTCTGGTTTCCGTGAACTATTGTTGTATGGCAAGAATATGTAATGATTTTTCAAAAATGTCTGCTTTGTGTTTGGAACGACATTAGGGTATGACGATAGATTTTTTTTCTTTTTTTTTGGTTGAACTGTTCCTTAAAGTCAGAAAACAATCGGGTTATTGAACATTGCTTGTTGATTTGCAGAAAATACTCTGTTCCAAGAAAGTCCCTATGCAGTCTGTCAGACTCAATCACTGATAGCGGCATCATTCGGCTCTCTCTTCCCCTTCTGTTTTTCATTTTTACTTTTTTTAGAGTGTTTCCCCTCACACTTTCATCCCTTGTTCTTCTCTTTTTCTCCCACATCTCCGTTCAGTTATTTGCAATGTAATCCAAGCCGTTTCCTGAGACCCCAGCCCCTCCTGTACAGACAGAGGGAGGAGAGAGGTGGAGGGGGGAGAGCTCTTTTTCTTTCTTTCTTTTTTCTTTTTTTCCAGATGAAATGTTGTGTTTTAGAGCCTTGGTCCGAATAATGACTTCCACATGTGGGCCCTCGCTCTCTATCTCTCAATTCCTCATGCTTTTTCCTTCTTTATTTCTCAATCCTTTACTCAAAGAGTGAAAACTTGTGGCATCTCTCATGCACATGTTTTTTTGTTTTGTCCTGGGCCTGAAGCCATCCTGAGGAGGATCACATGGATCTAAAGTGGATTCTTTTTTTGTTTCTACACTTGGTTTTCTTCCTCGTAGTCATCTTCCCTAGTTCACACCATTTTAGTATCTGGTTATAGAGATAGTCTATAGAGATACTCAGCCAAAAATGTAAAATTAATGTCATTATTTAGTCGCCCTGATGTTGTTCCAAGCCTATATCATATTCTTTCTTCTGTGAAACACAAAAGAAGAATTTGCTGCCCTCTTTTTTAAGCAATTGCAATGATCAGGGATTGAAGCATTCAAGGATCAAATGGATGCATAACACATAAAAGTTTCATAATAGTGATCCATATAACTTGTGTGCTACTGTGTGTTCCACTGGAGCTTTCTGGAGCCAAAGTAAAACCTAAACATCCAACCTTGTTCTCCTTTCTTCTTCAAATAATGATTCTAAAAGGAGTTTTGCATTAATTCAAAAGTAGAACCATTTGGTGCTATGAAAATGTCTTTATTGGCTGTTTCTCAAAACGTTGCCATGTTTGAATGCTAAAAAAGGATCCCAGACATGCTGTCAGTTCATTAAGACATAAGATGTCCATTGTCTGTCTAATTTTCTAGGAAAAAGAGAAGAAATGCATGCTTCCTCTGGACAACCTGAAGGTGCGAGACATAGAAAAGGGCTTCTTGTCCAGCAAACATGTCTTTGCCATCTTTAACACAGAGCAGAGGTCAGTTATACCACCTACACACACTTCAGAAGAGAGAACGCTTTTTCAGAGAATGTTTTTTCAACTTTAAAATGATGTAAAGATCAAACACTTTACATCAGTACACACCATATGAAGTAGATTTATAATGTAGATGCAGCTAAAGAAGAATTCAACCCTCTGAATGACCTGTGTGTGTGTGTGTGTGTGTGTGTGTGTGTGTGTGTGTGCATGTTTTTGTGACATATCAGGACACAACTCTGTATAATGACATGGGTATGACACAGGTATTACAAGGAGAGGGTGACTTATGAGGACATAACCCATGTCCCCATTTTTCAAAATGCTTATAAATCATACAGAATGAGTTTTTTTGAGAAAGTAAAAATGCACAAACTTTCATGTGAGGGTTAGGGTTAGGTGCAGGGTTGGTGTAGGGCCATAGAATATACATTTTCTACAGTATAAAAAACCATTACGCCTATGGGATGTCCCCACTTTTCACAAAAAAAAAGTGTGTGAAAGTGTTTTTTCTGAGAACTCAGCTATTAGCAGACATGCAAAAAACAATCCAGTAAACAGTCTACACATATTACAACCAAATGTCATGGCTTTATTGTCCTTTTGGGTGTTAAAAGGTTGGACAAATTGTAAAGTCCCAATAACTATTAATACGGGTTAGTAACATAGTAACATAGGGTTAGTAATTTTTGGGGGGGAAGTCATTGTCTAGTGGATGATGAAATGAGTGAAAAATCCAATAGATTAGGAGAAACAACATCATAGCATGATGGAAATAAGAAATGTAGAAACGTTATCATTTTAGAGGTATTTGATATTCAATTTCTCCGATACCTGATATTTCTCTCATATTCTCTCTTTCTCTCTCTCTCTCTCTCTCTCTCTCTCTCTCTCTCACACACACACACACACACACAAATTCCATTCTACGACATCTGGACTATTAATCAGTTAGCTCTTTCTTCTCTTTTAA
The DNA here is from genome assembly GCF_003368295.1 of Carassius auratus. Classification (NCBI taxonomy): domain Eukaryota; kingdom Metazoa; phylum Chordata; class Actinopteri; order Cypriniformes; family Cyprinidae; genus Carassius; species Carassius auratus. The sequence continues at coordinate 6,937,841 of NC_039287.1, forward strand.
TTTGTTTCTCTTTGCCACAACCAGGCTTTTTTTCCTCTGTATGTTTATTCTCTTGTGCAATTTGATTCCTGAGCTCCTGGCTACTTTCTAATATAGAAGAGCTCACTTCTCACGAACTGATGTTCTGTTCACCTGCAATGAGTGTATTTTATCAGTCACTTGGATTCTATTTATGGATAGCTCACCCATGGTGAAATCTCATTGGTCCAAAATCTTGCACCTTACATCTGTATCACAAGAGTCAAAAGTGTATTCTTTTTTCTAAAATGCTTTTTCTTATCCCAACCTAGTTTTCAGAGACAACTACTAGTTAGAATTCTGGAGTAGGCAAGAGATTGAAATGTTTTTGATAGAAGTCTCTTATGCTCACGAATGCTGCAGTTTTTCGATCAGAAATACAGTTCATAAAAAAACAGTAATTTGTGAAATATTATTACAATTTAGAGTTCAATGTCGCATGATCAGTGTTGGGTGTAATACATTACAGGTAACATGAGTTACGTAAGATTACTTTTTGTCAAGTAACTAGTAAAGTAACGCAATACTTTTAAATTTACAATGAAATATCTGAGTTAGTTTTTCAAATAATATAGAGTGTGGCGTAGAGGCACTTCCGTCAGTCTGAAGCTGATTAATTTCACTTTTGGGGCCCTATCATACACCAGGCGCAATGCGACACAAGGCGCAGCGCAAGTGTGTTTGCTAGATTCAGTCCGGTGCTGTTTGCATTTTCCTGTCCAGCCCCACGTCGTTTAATTAGCAAATGCATTTGCGTTCATTTGTGCGCCCATGTGCGTGCTGGTCTAAAAAAGAGGTGTGTTCAGGCGCAATGCTATTTTAAGGAGCTAATAATAGACTGCACCATAGACCAACTCAAACCTGGTCTAAAGTCTGGCGCAATGTTTTTTATTTTTTATTTAAAGAGCCCAAAAAACACCCATTACTCATTAAGAGAATAGGGAAAACCCGTTTATACCATGTGCCCGGGTGCGCCAATCGTTTTTCCGTCATTAAAATAGCAAAAGTGGATTTGGACACGCCCTGAGTGCACCTGCACCGTGCGCTTTACACTTTGCGTTTAAATCGTTAAAATAGGGCCCTTGGTGTGAAAGGGTTTTTACAGCTGTCAAAAATAAACTTGTAGGTTTTTTTTTGTTATTAAAACAAATAAGCAAGTCCAACACAGCTGACAAAATGTAATGCAAAAGTAAAGTAATGCATTACTTTTCATAAAGAGTAAGTAATGCAGTTAGTTACATTCTTATGGAGTAAACACAATATTGTAATCCATTACTTTTAAAAATAACTTTCCCCAACACTGTGCATGATCCTTCAGAATCAATCTAATATGTTGATTTGGTGCTCAAGAACCATTTCTTATCATTATCAGTGTTTGTTCTTCTTAATATTTTTGTAGATACTGATTAATTTAATTCATACTCGCTGAATAAATTATTAATTTCATATTTAAAAAATCTATTCTACTGACTCCAAACTTTTGAACAGTAGTAAAAAATATTATTCTCTATGATAATTGTGTTTGACACTGTCACGGGGCTAAGATTCACTGCAAAGACAGTAAGCATGTCACACTAACTGATCCAAGACTGTCGATTTTGAAAGAAATCTTGTCTCGTAGGGCTAAATTTTAGCCAAAATTGTCTCAAGAAGAGTGCAATGGAGTCACATCTGGTGGTCACAGCACACACACACTTACACACACACCCACATGCCCTTCTACAGGGAAATATTACTCCGTTTCACATGCACTCCTTTATATTTATAACATAAACATATGCTGCATTCACATTAATACTTTACAGAGCGCGCAACAGGAACAGGGGGCGCAGTAGGACACACTTCTGGCACATTCCTGGCCAGTCTCTACTTCAGTCTCTCCCTGCTCTCTTTTTCTCTCCGTCTCTGACATTCTGTCTCTAGAAGAGCAGCCTCTTTCGATTTCAAGTGCGGGTGTGTCTGGGATTGATTAGCTGCTTAATTGGAGAGATGCTGGTATGCTGCGGTGAACACACACACACACACACACACACACACATCTTTGACAGTGAGAGAGGCATGGCAGCCTATTGTAAACACACCCAGGGCAGCACCACAATCAATCAGATGCTCTCACATGCTACACACACACACACTTACACACACATTCATCACTTCAAGCACTTTGTATAAAGATATTCAGGCTCTCATAAACTCCACATTCATTCCCGCTCACCAGCAGAAACATACCACCCAGCACTCTGAAAAATCCCCCTTTTCTCTCTCTTGGTCTCTGATACACACACACACACACACATACTTGTTTTTGTGCATTGTGGGGGTCACCTGTCAGTATTGCTACATAGTGGGGACCACCCATTCCTATGATCTTACAGACCTAAAAAAAATTATTTGACAAAAGCTAAAAAGCCTGTTTCAAAGTATCACTGCAGATTACAAATATTTCACTATAAAAATTACAAACCTGACACAGTGGTCACTTGTGGGGACCTTTCAGGTATTGAGTATATCTGGGGTCCGGCTAACACACAACCAGTTTTTGGTCATTGTGGGGACTGGACTCACACACTAAACACCAGTTTTTGGTCATTGTGGGGATCGTATCTAAACACACTCAACACCAGTTTTTGGTCATTGTGGGGATCGTATCTAAACACACTCAACACCAGTTTTTGGTCATTGTGGGGACTTTAAACACACACTCAACACCAGTTTTTGGTCATTGTGGGGATCGTATCTAAACACACTCAACACCAGTTTTTGGTCATTGTGGGGACTTTAAACACACACTCAACACCAGTTTTTGGTCATTGTGGGGATCGTATCTAAACACACTCAACACCAGTTTTTGGTCATTGTGGGGATCGTATCTAAACACACTCAACACCAGTTTTTGGTCATTGTGGGGACTTTAAACACACACTCAACACCAGTTTTTGGTCATTGTGGGGATCGTATCTAAACACACTCAACACCAGTTTTTGGTCATTGTGGGGACTTTAAACACACACTCAACACCAGTTTTTGGTCATTGTGGGGATCGTATCTAAACACACTCAACACCAGTTTTTGGTCATTGTGGGGACTTTAAACACACACTCAACACCAGTTTTTGGTCATTGTGGGGACTGGACTCACACACAAAAGAGAATCTGCGTACTTTAGACAGAAAAGGAGCTACAATCTGCTCCATGCTTTAATTGATTTTGGAGATGTTTGTTTTAGATGTAGAAACAAAATTAACTTAGTACTTTTAAAGGTTTAGTAAAAAAAAAAAAGTGTTATACAGTATATGACATACATTTTCAAAACTCATAACATTAGTACGTCAACAGTCAGGGTCAGAAACATTAGCATAAGTTTCAGTCGTCCACAAAAATTTGCAGAAATATTTCATAAAGATGTTCACAGTAAAACACTAGTTGAATTAAAAAAATATATTAATAAAAACCCTTCATGACAAACACTGCATTCTCAAGTTTTTGAAAACAAGTACAATAGAATGAAAATCTACCATGTCTGCATTTATAGAAAAACAATTCTACATTTGAAGCAGACAAGGATGAAAAAAAGACTCCAGTCTAAAAGTTATTTAAAATGCCTGAATTTTCGAAAGAACAATCTACATTTCCAAACAATAATATGGAACTGATGGTCTATTGCGCTAACCATTTGACTATGGAAGCTTGTTTTAAAACTATAAAAGCTTGTTTCTACCAATGCACAATTCAGTCTGACAGTGTGTCAATTAATTTGGCAGATATTTCTGTTTAGAGCGGAGATTCGATTTTTGATGTAAAATTTAAGTGTAGACCACTCTCTATTTTTAAGTGCAAGTGGTTCCGCCTCTTTACACCTCATGCAGTCTGCCTTTCCTGGAATTTTGTGATTGTTAATAAACCTCATCATATGCTTCTCCACAGCCTGTATCTCAAGTTTGTTCCAGGCCGTCTTCTTAACGTAACCTGTGGGGGGGGGGAGAGACACATTAGCATTTTACCCATGAGAAACACTTGCATCAACCTGAGTGGTATGGTACAGTTCAGCTCGGTACAGGTAAACCTGATCAGGCTTGTGTTTTCACTGACCTTACTTGTTAGGCGTGGTGTATGTGGGAAAGCATGAAATAGGCACAAACCTAACTTTTGTTAACGTCAGTTTTTAATGAACAATAATAGCCACTATAAAGGTATAGGTACAAAGTATAGAGTCATATATATAAGAAGAAATAAATAAAGCAAGCAAAGAATTCAGTCAAAGTAGGCTACGAAGTCAGCACTGTACTACGGTAAAATTCACTTTTTTTTCAGGACAATCGGCATTAAGTGAAGTATCATCATACCTAAGTATTATCATACCTCTCTTTTTTTGGAGACTGGGTCTGCTGGAAGTGTGCCGTTCTCACAAACCGTGTGCTGTGATGATGATACTGTGGTGCACTCTGAAAGTAAAAATTAAGCCAGTCTTGAGTATTGACAAATCTCTGCAGCCAAAAAGACAGTCATCTCAAGAACACAAAGTTCCTGAGGTGCAATCAGGATCAGGGCAGAACAATATTGCCAAAATTTACGTCGCAATACATTTCTTAATTTCGGTCTATAAGATATAATTCCAATATCTATATTGATTTTGAAATATGCAGTGCTCATGTTTATTCAACAAATTCAACCACGCAAATAAATAAATGTATGGGATAACGCAGCCTGTACCAAAATATCGTAAATGTGTTTAATAAATCAAATCATTTTTACTGAAAAATAAAAAATAAAAAAATAAAAATCACATACATACATATAGATAGATAGATAGATAGATTCATAGATAGAAATTAAATTATTGTCCAGCCCGGAGTATAGCGTTTCTCAATTTCAGTCCTGGGGACCCATCTACTAGAAGTTTTAGGTGTTATAGACATATCACCATTTAAATCAGCAGATTCAACTCAATTTTATATTACAAAAAAAAAAAAAAAAAAAAAAAAAAAAAAACTGAATAGGTGAAATAGTCTGGAAACAAATTCTTTCCATACTAAATTATTTTTTCCCATGCATATCCAGACCTGGAACCTGCCAGTTAAGTTATTCTTTTCTCTTTACGGTCCTCACCAGCATTTTGTCATATGTATATATAAAAGATCATTTTTGTGTTTATTTGGTATCATGCAATGTGTTTACTGGGTTTAAATAAAAAATAAACAGCATTATTTTCCACATATTTTATATTATTTTATCTCCTGTAAGCCCCGCCTTTCTGATACCGGTGGATTTGGTCTAAATTCAGAGCTGCAAGACACCGAGGTATGCTCCGATTGGCCAGCAATCCAGTACATTGTGATTGCCCAAAGTCAAGCGTTTGACGGAAATGTTATGCCCCTTACAAAAAAAAATCCCCGCAAAAAACATTAAAAGCCATTTCAAATGAGGCTTTTGTTGTGTTAAGCGGGAACATAATTACTGTTTATGACTTATATTGTCTTTTTACACGTCGCGACGTAAAAATAACAACATATCGGCATTTGTAATTGGAGAAACAAACCACAAGCACTTCGCGTTTAAATAGTAAAGTTAGGTAGCACATTATAAAATGTAACTTCCTGCCAGGCTGTAAGAAGCGCCAGACTCTCTGTAATGTCCGTGTTGTCCATCAACAGTGTAAATATACCTCACTTGACTGACCACAGAATGATGAGGGTTTGCGGCCCGCTCAGAGCAGGGCGAGCTGGAGAGCGGTTAAATGCACAACCTGCCTTTCTCTCTCCCATTTTCAGAAAACAGTCCGTGTCACCGGCGCACATGACAACATACAGTGAAGAAATGATGATTACTTTCTCTGCGTATACATTTGGGCGGTTCGGTGCAAATCACCCCCAAATGTTTGCGTAGAGATGTGGGGGTGTGTTAGAACGGGCCATTTTAGGGGTGTGTGGCAGACTCCGAACTTCAATAAAGAATATCTCTTTGGATTTAAGACTTTAGTCTTCGTAACTTAACAGATGTTTTTTATGCACCAAGAGCTTGTAATACTCCAAAGAGAAAAGGAAAAATATAAAAGTTATTCTAGGACAGTGATCCTCAAATCTGGCTCGCGAGATCCAGTTTCCTGCAGAGTTTAGCTCCGACTCTAATTAAAACACACCTGCCTGTGATTTTCTAATGATCCTGAAGACACCGATTAGCAAACTCATGCGTGTTTGATTTGGGTTAGAGCTAAACTTTGCAGGAAAATGAATCCCGTGAGCCAGATTTGAGGATCAATGTTCTAGGACCACTTTCAAACATAACCATTTCATGACACTTTACTCACCCCAATTTCATCTAGGATGTGTATGTACTTCGGTCTTCAGTCGAAAAGAAATTTAGGTTTTTGATGGAAATATTTCTGTAACAGTTACTGGTCAGAGAGCGAGGTAAGTAAACAACGGCGAAGTTTATTTAACAACAGGAGAGCAAAGGAGCTGAGTGGAGATTGTTCAGGTGAGTATACCAGCACTGAGATTTGTCTAGAGGATGATCCAGGAAATAATCTGATCTTTCTTGCTTTACAGGAGACTCGTAGAGACGGAGAGTGGAGACCAGGACTGACGGGAAACAGACACCTCGACTAGAGAATTGAGCTGGAGACGGAAGGGATCACTGAGGAAGGAGACAGGTGGCAAGTATCACAGGCAGGTAATAGCTTGCTTAGTCCACATCGAGTTTATGAGGACTGGATAGTGAATGATTCTGAGGTATGTGCTTTTATGTTCAGCAAAGTGCTCATGGGCTGCAGGTGTGCATGATCAGGAGCCAGGTGAGTGCTGTGATGAGATGCGGAAGAAAGATGCTAATCTTGTGACAGTACTTCCCCTCCCGGAAGGCTCGTCCCGAGCTGTAATAAGCCCCGGGGCTGGTGCAGGGCAGGAATAGGATGGAGTAAAGGAGGACCTCCAGGTAAGTCGGGGAGCCATGACGGAGTAGGAGACCCAGGAGGCCATGGTGGATCAGGTTACTGGGGGGGCCATGGCAGAGCAGGCAGCTCGACGATGATAATCTTGGCCCACATCCCACCCTTAACTCAGCCATATAGCCCCCCAAAAAAAATAATTGGGAAAGTCCAGGGTCTTAGGTTCATGGGGGCGCTGAGGAGGAGTGGGCTCTAGTGGGCGAAGATGACACTTAAGGAGAAGATGGCACTTAAGGACCCTCTAGAGGAGCGGAACTGGACGGGACCCGCGGAGGCTCTGGAGGAGGAGAACTGGACAGAACTAAAGGAGCCAACGGAAATGAAGGCTCTGGGGTGAGGAGAGGAGCTGAGAACTCAGGGAGAAGTGTCAAATCCAGAATACCTACCTGTTTGCCTACAGGAACTAATGGGTGCTAAAGAGAAACAGGCACTAGGCTGAGCTCTGGGGAATCTGACACAGGGGAGGGCATTTGTAAGGTGCGGGCATCTTAATGTTATAAGGCCTTGCCATAGGACCTTATGGCGGCATTAATCTTGCTTTGGGCAGCGGCACAGGCTTTGCCACAGATGGCACTCAGCTTGAGTAAACCGTTGACGGCTACAAATTTGTGTTGGCCGCGGATGGTGGTGTTGGGCATGAGTGCGGGCTGAACAGCAGAGCCATGGAGAGTGATTCAGGACTTGAGGCACCGGCGGCTGGCAAATGCAAGCTCAGCTGGGGAACAGCAAGTGGAACAGAGCGCAACAACATCCACGTGACGACTGTGGACGGGACTTCACCTCATCCATGGTGAAGTCTAATCTGGCAAACCACAGCGCGAAGTTGATATAATTCTTCAATGACCAGCATGGATAAGCTCTCAGCATGACGAGATGGATATCTTCCTCCAAACCGCACCAGAATCCCTTCATTAAGGTAAGGTCATCACATGCGGCGAGTTGACCATAATTCACAAACTCCTGCACAAAATCATCTAGATCTCGGACTTCATGGAGGATAAAAACAGTTTATGAGACCGGACAGTGGAATGATTCTCCAGGTGTGTGCTTTTATGTGGGGCTTGATGAGTGAGTTAATTGGAGTGCTAATGGGGACAAGTGTACCTGACCAGGAGCCAGGTTTAGGCGAGTGCTGTGATAAGAAGAGGAAGAAACGGGCTGATCAATGGACTCCAGATGGTTGAGTTCTTGGGCTTCAAAAGAGCTATAAACACTAAAACAAACAAACAAGCAAATATATATATATTAATTCGTGAACAGCATTTTGTTTGTTCTCTCTCTGTGCTCTCAGTAATCACGCAATGCCGACATGCTACATCATCCGCTTGAACTGCTGCCGGGTTTCAGAGTTGGCAGACGGGTATTTTGCAGACATTATATGAAGACCCTAAGAATCAGTCCAACTCCGGAAAATGGGCATCCGATGTCCCATTATTTAGGCAAACATAAATTGAAACTGACATTATGTAATCATTACCTTTTGGACTAGAAGTGGACTCCTCCAAATCACTGTCCACTGTAACTTCCTCTAAAAGGTAGAAAATACAGAAATTAGGGGTGCACCGATCAAGATTGGCCGATCATTAATGCGTATCTCGTCAGTAAAGCCGGTTCTCTAATCAGCTGTAAATTGCACCAGGTGCGTGATATTTTGATACAGCGTTTATTTGCGCAGCTAGTCATTTAACAACGGCCTGGTGGAATTTACAGCTGATTAGAGAACCGGCTTTACTGACGAGATGCGCATTAATGATGGCCGATATTGATCAGTGCACCCCTAACAGAAATATATTATTTAAAATAACAAGGTAATGTTATTCAAAGCATTCCCAAAATCTGAACCCATGTTGTGTACGGTGTATAGTACCTTCTGGATCTATGTTGATTTCATTAGATTTCGCCCTTTAAAGTCTGCCAAGCGTCCTTTTTCGAGGGCCAGAAGAATTTTACTAATTTTGGCCAGTTGGAGGGTGCCTTCGGGTACCTGTAAATTGACGATGAACTCGAATGTCATGGCCTAGAAAGTCTGCCAAACTGATCTAACTCTGTGTTGCTAAGATTAAGAACTTCAGAAAGTGTCCCGATCTGTTTTCTCAACTTTGTTGATGTAAGAGTCTGAGGATTTTTTGCACTACATGCAACAGCAA